>NC_057810.1:141481808-141783422 GCF_018294505.1 Triticum aestivum
GGCGGCGGATCTGGGCCGCGCGGGCCCTGGATGGGCTCCGCGGGCCGGCGACGCGAGGACGGCGGCGGAGGACACGTGGCGGCGGCGGATTCATTGGGGATGGCGGTTGAACGTGTCCGGCCGCCGGGCGGACATGTCCGGCGGCGCGAGGAGGGAGAGGGCTAGGGTTGGAGTGCGGGATTTGGACGGGGAGGGCATATTTATAGATTCTCGGAGCTAGGAGAGTCCAAATGGGGAGCGGTTTTCGGCCACGCGGCCGTGATCGAACGACCGAGAGCATGGAGGGGGTTAGGATGGGTTTTGTGCCACTTTGGAAGGGGTGTTGGGCTGCACACAAAAGAGTCCTTTGCGGTTACCCGGTTAACCGTTGGAGTATCAAACGGACTCCAAATGGCACGAGACTTGACAGGCGGTCTACCGGTGCTATACCAAGTCTGCTTGGCAAACCACGGTCCATTCCGAGAAAGTTTACCACCCGCACATGAAAAGAGGCAAAAGGGGGCACCGGGGAACATAGGAGTGCCGAATTGCAAAACGGACAACGGGGAAAATGCTCGGATGCATGAGACGAACACGTATGCAATGCAATGCACGTGATGACATGATAAAATGCAACACGCAAGCAAATGACATGGCAATGACGGCGAATAACTGGCAGACACCTGGCGCATCGAATCCGGGGCATTACACATCCCCAAGCTTAGATGCTTGAGACTTCTTGGAATATTAGCTTGGGATGCCTTGGGCATCCCCAATCTTGAGCTTTTGTGTCTCCTTAATTCATCTTATATCACGGTTTCCCTAAATCTTAAAAACTTCATCCACACAAAACACAACAAGAACTCGTGAGATAAGTTAGTATACACCAATGCAAAAACCTTATCATTCTCTACGATAGAAAATCACAAAAATTATTATTCAACATTGCATACTAAATGCCTCTACATATTTAATACTTCTATCCTCAAATAGAATCATTAAACAAGCAAACATATGCAAACATAACAGCAAACTGCCAAAACAGTACAATTTGTAAAGAATGCAAGAGTATTACTACTTCTTTAACTCCAAAAATTATTAAAATTCACCACATTGTAGAAAATTTATCATAGCATATTGTGCAAAAAGTTTCAAAATTTTATCATATTCTGACTTTTCTCGGGAATTTTTGCAACATCGATAAACTTTCTGTTTTGAAATAGCAACTCATATACTTGCAAGATAAGCATGGTAAAGGCTATCCTTGCCACTTTTATTGAAATAAAAGATGCAAAACATTATTATAAATAACAAAAAGCAAATCCTAACAAAATAAAATGATGCTCCAAGCAAAACTCATATCATGTGATGAATGAAAATATAGCCCCAAGTGAGGTTACCGATAATGTTGGAGACGAAAGAGGGCATGCCTTCTGGGGCATCCCCAAGCTTAGTTGCTTGGATCTTCATTGAATATTACCTTTTATTGCCTTGGGCACACCTAAGCTTAGGGTCTTGTCATTCCTTATTCTTGTCATATTGATATCTCACCCAAAACTTGAAAACTTCAATCACACAAAACTTAATGGAACTTCGTGAGATAGGTTAGTATGATAAACAGCAAACCATTTCACTTTAGTACTATCAAATACAAGATTCATAATTGTTTCCACACAATGCCTACTGTAGCATATCATTTCTACAATTTATATTAAGAAATATGAGCTATAGTAACTAGAAAACAAGCAAACTATGCATTCAAAACAGAATCTGTCAAAAACAGAACAGTTTATAGTAGTCTGTACTCCAACCATACTTCAGCCACTCCAAAAATTATGAAAACTTAGGACAACGTAGATAATTTGTTTATCTATCATCTGTAAAAAATTCAGATCAAAAGCACATTCCAGTGAATTTTCAAAATTCCTGGACTGAGCGCAAAAGGTTCTGTTTTTGCACAGATTCAAGTCAACTATCATCCACACTATCCCAAAGTCTTTACTTGGCACTTTATTGAAACAATAGCAATAAAACATTATTAATACAGTAGCATAATCATGTGAACACACAAAAATAGTAGGGGTAAATGTTGGGTTGTCTCCCAACAAGCGCTTTTCTTTTATGCATTTTAAGCTAGGCATGATGATTTCAATGATGCTCACATAAAAGATAAGAATTGAAACATAACAAGAGCATCATGAAGCATATGACTAGCACATTTAAGTCTAACCCACTTCCTATGCATAGGGATTTTGTGAGCAAACAACTTATGGGAACAAGAATCAACTAGTATAGGAAGGCAAAACAAGCAAAACTTCAAGGAAACTTGATATTATTGAGATATGTAGAAGCACATGTTCCTCTCCCATAATAATTTTCAGTATCATCATGAATTAATTCAACAATATAGCTATCACATAAATCATTCTTTTCATGATCCATAAGCATACAAATTTTATTACTCTTGACATAAGCAAATTTATTCTCATGAGTGGTCGTGGGAGCAAACTCAACAAAATAACTATCATGGGACTGAAAATTAAAATCATGATGACAAGTTTCATGGTTATCATTATTCTTTATATAATACATGTCATCACCATAATCATCATAGATAGCAACTTTGTTGTCATAGTCAATTGAAACCTCTTCCAAAATAGTGGATTCATCACTAAATAAACTCATAGCCTCTCCAAATCCACTTTCATAATTATTATAATAAGATTCAACACCCTCCAAAATAGTGGGATCATTAGTACCTAGAGTTGGCGCTCTTCCAAGACCACTTTCATCAATATAATCATCATAAATAGGAGGCATGCAATCATTATAACAAATTTGCACATCAAATCTTGGGGGACTAAAAATATCATCTTCATCAAATATAGAATCCCCAAGCTTGTAGCTTTGCATATCATTACCATCATGGATATTCAAAGAATTCATACCAACAACAATGCAATCATGCTTGTCATTTATGCCAAACATTCTATTGAATTCTTCTTCTACCAACTGAGCACAATTTTCCTTCCATCATTTTCAAGAAAGACATTGTAAAGATGAATAATATGATGCAGCCTCAATTCCATTGTTTTAGTTTTATTTTTATAAACCAAACTAGCGATAAACAAGAAACAAAAAGATTCAATTGCAAGATCTAAAGCTATACCTTCAAGCACTCACCTCCCCGGCAACGGCGCCAGAAAAGAGCTTGATGTCTACTACGCAACTTAATTCTTGTAGACTCATGTTGGGCCTCCAAGCGCAGAGTTTTGTAGGAAGTAGCAATTTTCCCTCAAGTGGATGACCTAAGGTTTATCAATATGTGGGAGGTGTAGGATGAAGATGGTCTGTGGAACCCCGATCCGCTTGGAGCAGGGGGCCTTTGCACGTCAGCCCAGGATAACACCTGACGCACGACAGGTCCATGATACAACATTCCAGGTACAAGAATATTCATCAAATACATGTGTATATGACTACATCATTGATGAATACAATCTTCTGGCATAGCCCTAAGGCTATTTACATGGCAGCGCAAGTCTATATAAATGGCGGCAGAAGTCTTGGTTTGGCAGCATAACACTCAGGCTGGGCTCCATAACTCATAGGACTGGCAAGATTACGACCTAGCACGATGGAACAAGAGAATAATCTGGGCATGACCTACAAAACTGCCATGACACGCTAGGTCAGTACATTGAATGTACTTGCAAGACAACCAAATACATAGCATCCAAACGAACAGATGACAAAGCAAGAACCAAGCATATGCAACAGTCTACTTCAACACAACTTCTAAGCATGGCATGATATTAACTAGAATCATGAATCAAACTAAGCATGAACAACATCATAGCATTAACTAGCATGGCATATCAAACTTACTTCTAACATAACAACGAGAAATCATAGCCTATCAAAACATGGCATGGCATCAAGAAACTATGCTGAAAATAAACTAACAGTTACCTCCCATGAAGACATATAGCATTAACATCATGCAACAATCACTTACTCTGCCACGGCTCCTCGGAGCAAACTCATACTTACCGAGACCGCGTCTCGTGATCATATCAACACATCATCGTGACTTCTCATGATTACCTCATAGTTCAAGTCACCACATTATTTATCACATCTTAGTTATCACATTAATTATTAGCAGGTTTATCCTCCATTTCGACCAAGACCTGATAGTGTGACCTACAACGAACTGTGCCCATGACCGAGGACGCGGCTATCAATAGATTAAACACACAGTCTGCAGAGGTTAGCATAGTGTACCCACATCACGGAACCCATGGCCCCGCACTCCCATTCGGGTGGAGCAACGGCGTTCCGACAAAACCGATCTACTTCCCTGACACTCTCCCGGCCACTCCGACCAACTCCCTCTCAGGGATAAGTCATGGGTAGCCCCATGCCTACCAAAGGCATCTTCGGCCACCGTCATGGCAAAAAGGTCCCAAACGGGGGCATGTGCACATAACCAAACTCGGGCTCACAAGGCTTATGTCTGCCTACCTGATCAGGGTAGCGTGTGCCCATAACCTTCCCTAGTTGGAGTCACCGGCGAGAGGCATGACAATAGACCCAGCTAGGGCCTCCCATAAGGCAAATGTGGCTGCACTGGAGAAAGCTCAATTTGGAGGCACTATGACTCGATCCCATAGATGACGGAGGAGGTTTAATATTCAGTAATGTTATTAACTTCTCCACCATCATCAACATTATGAGCATATTAAACAAGGATGCAACAATGAACATGCAGCAAACCAATGCATTAAAAAATATCAAGCTTCTCAAATGAACAGTTATAGCATACGAATCATGACAATACCGGGTACTAGCTTATTGATGGTGTAACAAAATCAGCATAGCATCAATACTACTGGCATGAAAACTAGCTAATACACAGGTATGATTTTATCAAGAACAATATAACTAGCATGGCAAAAGATATCATGAAAGGCAAGCATGACGTGACAAGCAGTACTAAAATATAGCACAACGGAAATAACGACAGACGAAACAGACAAAACTACTGCAACTAAGCACACACACGAGGTACCAACAAAGTCAACATGCAAGTTCTGGGCTCATGATAAGAGGTTGGCTTGCCTGGGGTTCGAGGAATACTCCGGGAATGAGTGCGGTCACTTCTCAGAAAAATTTGCCAGAGAGGGGTTCGCTCACAAAGGAGCTGAATTAGAGCAAGGGAAAAATGGGCATTTTCAGAATGTGCAAACATAAATAAAATAGTCTCATCGAAAAGATCTCGACGAATAGAGAACGTGAGTGTTGGAATCACCTCAATCGGAGTTACAGTTGCAAAGTTGTGGCCGTTCACTTTTTAGGCAGAAAAACGGATTAAACGGTGACCGTTCACAATTTAGCCTTTTCGGCGGGCTGGGCTAAAAAACAGAAAGCGCACTTGATAAAATATATTTCCAGAGAATAGAAAGCGTATTTCCAGGCAATACGTTTTCAGTCACAGAAAACGCATTACCAAGAATACATCTCCGCTGAAAAGAAAGCGCATTTCGGGGGTTTGCGCTTCCACTTACACTGACTGGGCGGCTTCGGTCTATGGCCGGTGGGGTCGCGCGAGGGGTGGGGTCCATCCACTTACCCATGCTGGCAGGCCAGGTCAACGCCCCTGGGTCACTGCCAGGTGGGACCCACGGCGGCTTCTCTCTCCTTCTGTCCGGTCCTTCTTCTTGCTCCCGACCAGAGGCAAAGGAGGTCGTGGTTGCCGTCGGAACCAGCGACAGGCGGCACGGGAGGGCTGGGCGGCGTGCGTAGGAGCTCCGCCACTCCACGCCACACCCATGGATGGATTCAGGGGGGCTTGGGGTGGTCTGCTGATATGTCTCCAACGTATCTATAATTTTTGATTGTTCCATGCTGTTATATTACCCGTTTTGGATGTTTATGGGCTTTACTTTACACTTTTATATCATTTTTGGGACTAACCTACTAACCGGAGGCCCAGCCCGAATTGTTGTTTTTTTTGCCTATTTCAGTGTTTCGAAGAAAAGGAATATCAAACGGAGTCCAAACGGAATGAAACCTCCGGGAGCGATCTTTTTGGAACGAACGCAATCCAGGGGACTTGAAGTGGACGTCAAGCAACAAACGAGGCGGCCACGAGGGTGCCTGGCGTGCCCCTTGGGGGTGGGTGCGCCCCCACCCTCGTGGGCCCCTCGAGCGTCAACCGACCTACTTTTTCCTCCTATATATATCCACGTACCCCGAAAACATCCAGGAGCACCACGAAAAACTATTTCCACCGCCGCAACCTTCTATATTCGCGAGATCCCATCTTGGAGCCTTCGTCGGCACTCCGCCGGAGGGGGAATCGACCATGGAGGGCCTCTACATCATCTCCAAGGCCTCTCCGATGAGTTGTGAGTAGTTTACCACAGACCTTCGGGTCCATAGTTATTAGCTAGGTGGCTTCTTCTCTCTCTTTGAATCTCAATACAAAGTTCTCCTCAATCTTCTTGGAGATCTATTTGATGTAACTCTTTTTGCGGTGTGTTTGTCGAGATCAGATGAATTGTGGGTTTATGATCAAGTTTATCTATGAGAAATATTTGAATCTCCTCTGAATTCTTTTATGTGTGATTGGTTATCTTTGCAAGTCTTTTCGAATTATCAGTTTGATTTGGCCTACTAGATTGAGCTTTCTTGATATGGGAGAAGTGCTTGGCTTTGGGTTCAATCTTGCGGTGTCCTTTCTCAGTGACAGCAGGGGCAGCAAGGCACGTATTGTATTGTTGCCATCAAAGATAAAAAGATGGGGTTTATATCATATTGCATGAGTTTATCCCTCTACATCATGTCATCTTTCTTAATGCGTTACTCTGTTCTTCATGAACTTAATATTCTAGATGCAGGCAGGAGTCGGTCGATGTGTGGAGTAATAGTAGTAGATGCAGAATCGTTTCGATCTACTTGTCATTGACGCGATGCCTATATGCCACGGGAGAAGGCTCGAGAAGTGGCCGAGGGGATCGGGCGGCGACCACTCGGACATGGTGGGGGCTGGAGGTGCTCCGAGCTCGAGGAGAGGCTTGGGGAGGGGTTGTGGACTACGGGGGAGCTCGGGGGCGTGCTTATATAGCCACGGGATAAGGCTCAAGAAGAGGGCGCAAGGTGGCACGCGACAGGCGACGTGTCCGTGCTCCGGCGATCGGCACATGCGGCCAAGGCTCACGGGAAGCGGCGGGAAGGCGACGAGGGGGACGCGGACGAGCGCCAGGGGGTCACAGAGTCGAGTGATGCTCAAGGACAAAAGGAAGAAGAGGACAAGAGTGAGGAAGATGATGGTGCTGACGGACACGCATTGTTTGGTCGTTGGCATGGTTCGCCGGAGAAGAAAACGGAGGGGGAAAGGGGTCCAGGCGCACGGTGATGACGAAGCTGAGCTGGTTGACAAGCTGGGACAAGCCAGGGTGGTCGGAGCAGCTCTACTATGGCCAACAGTGCGCAGACCACCGATTTGGCTGGCATCACTTGTGATCACCATGGGCACTGCACGCTCTGGCCTCCTACTTAGTGCCAAACCTTGTCAGCAGTGGAGTCCTTCCAAAGCTCATTAAAACTGAGGTGATGGCGCGGGCAGAAATGTAGGGAGTAGAGAGAAACAGGCTCGACAAGTTGGCTGTTGCAAACTTGGCCATATCTTGGTATGAACACAGTGAGCTTAAGGACTAAGCTTGATGTCTGGGAGGCTTAGGGAAGCAAGGACTACGGGTCTGGGAAGTTGGAAGGGATTTGGGAAAGTATTTAACATAGTTGTAGTACAATTCTCAAATATGGCCCAGAAAACAAATGAGGAAGGAGCACTCACTAGGAGTGTTAGATTGGGTACCACTTGGCAATTCCTCATGATTTGGTCATATTTAGATGCTGCATAAAGGTTATACCAAATGGGCTTGCCAAATTGGTACTTGTTTCAAAAACATCAGTTCTGACCAAAAACTTGGGGAAAGTTTAGGAAAATATTGGCTACATGAAATGAGCCAATCTCGCGGGTAGGTGGGTTATATGGATAGGAGAAGGCCAGGAAATATTTTCAGCCATAATGGAGCAAGATAATATATACTTGCTTCACAACCTGAAAATTTGGACAGAAACCAAGAATTGCTCCTGTGCTCACATAGATCAATGAAAGAGCTGAATGTGGGCGAAGGCTAATGATTTGGAATACTTGAGAGGATGGCAAAGTTTCATTCCATTTGGAAACTCTATGAAGGTACTTCCTTCACAAAGTTGCATTATCGTCAGAAACTTTGAAACATTGCACAGGTAGCTAGGATGAATGGATTGAGCTCATCTTTGTTATCCGTGGGTGATTTATCAAGGTAAATCACCCTGCCAAATTGCAGCTCAATAGGAATAAGTAATAAGACACTTCCTTTGCAAAATTTCAGATAAGGCAGAAACTAGCATTGGATCATGTGCCCAATTTTTTATCTGTGGGACATGAGATAAGGATGGAACTATTGATTATATAGCAAGGACAAGCTCCACAATTTATGTGAGAATTTTATCTTCTATAAAAATGATAGTTCCTTTAGAAAATGGCATAAATGCAATATTGGCATAACATAAGAAAAGGCAATTTTCCTTATTTAATTATGGCCAATATCCTTACCAGAGCTTGGAGTAGGCATAAATATCAACTCCACCAATTCACATGAATTTAGGAGATGACTAGCTATGCCTTTGGATTTTATTCCTCGGAAAAGCAAGAAAAGGAATAAATCATAATTCAAAAATATTGCATTGGACTTGGCAATATTTTTGCATACCCAAGGTTGAAAAGGATAGGAGGGTTTCTGGGAACAGATGGGATGATCAACAGATCAAGGAAAATGATAGCTCCTTTGTAAACACAAAGGCCACATTCAAATTCCAAAAATTTGGAATTAGGGTGTGGGAGGGTTTGAGCTGATGCAAATGAGGTCTTGCCCACTGACAAAGACATAAGCAAGGTTTTGAAAGGTTGGAAATGACAAGAAGTCTGAGAGTCATCCAGCAAAACTCCGAAGAAAGATTTGAAAATGAGTGCCAGGAAGGATTAACAGCACAAAATTGATAACCCAATTTTGGGGCTGTTACATGGTCTCTCTCAAGCAACCCTGCAACCAAATAACAAAAAGTCTCTTGTGTCCCCAACACACCAAATACAATGGTAAATTGTATAGGTGCACTAGTTCGGCGAAGAGATGGTAATAAAAGTGTAGTAATGATAGTAGATATTGATTTTTGTGATAGGAACAACAAAAATAGCAAGGTAGCAATTGATAAAACGGAGCACGAACGGTATTGCAATGCTTGAAAATGAGGCCTAGGGTCCATACTTTCGCTAGTGCAATCTACCAACAATGCTAATATAATTGGATCATATAACATTCCCTCAATGTGCGATGAAGAATCACTCCAAAGTCCCTATCTAGCGGAGAACATAAGACGAAATTGTTTGTAGGATACGAAACCACCTCAAAGCTATTCTTTCTGATCAATCTATCCTATAGTTCGTACTAAAATAACACCAAGCTATTCTTTCTGATCGATCTAACCAAGAGTTCATACTAAAATAACACCAAATCAAATTTAGATTCATAATATTCAATCCAACACAAAGAACCTCAAAGAGTGCCCCAAGATTTCTACCAGAGAAACAAAGACGAGAACATGCATCAACCCCTATGCATAGATTACCCCAATGTCACCTTGGGAATCCACGAGTTGAGTGCCCAAACACATATCAAGTGAATTAATATGATACCCCATTGTCACCACGAGTATCCATATGCAAGACATATTTCAAGTGCTCTCAAAACCGTAAAAGTATTCAATCCTATAAAACAAAATCTCAAAGGGAAAACTCAATTCATCACAACAAGATAGAGAGGGGAAAACACCATATGATTCGTCTATATTAATAAAGCCCCCGTACGTCAAGATCGTGCCATCAAGAACACGAGAGAGAGAGAGAGATTTAACACATCACTACTGGTACAAACCTCAGCCCCAAGGGTGGGCTACTCCCTTCTCATCATGGTGGCGGCCGGGATGATGAAGATGGCCACCGGTGATGATCTCCCCCTCCGGCAGGGTGCCGGAATGGGTCTAGATTGGTTTTCATGGATACAGAGGCTTGCGGTGGCGGAACTTCCGATCTAGGGTAACCCCGAAAGTTTTTGGAATATTTGGGCATTTATAGGGTGAAGAGGGGGTACGGGAGGCCACTGAGGTGGGCACAACCCACCTGGGAGCACCTGGGCCCCCAGGCGTGCTCTGGTGGGTCCCCCCCCCCTCAGGGCACCCCCCCAGGTGCTGCTCTGGCCCTTTGGATGTCTTCTAGTCCATAAAAAATCCACAGAAAGTTTCATGGTGTTTGGAATCCGTTTGATATTGATTTCCTGCAATGTAAAAAATAAGCAAAAAATAGCAACTGGCACTGGGCACTGGGTCAATAGGTTAGTCCCAAAAAATGATATAAAGTTGTTATAAAATCATTGTAGAACATCCAAGAATGATAATATATTAGCAAAAATACTTCATAAATTGTAGATACGTTGGAGATGTATCAAGTATTGAGATAAAATCTAACCATAGTATTAAACTTTTGGATCCAAATTGGTCCCTTACAAAGTAGCGCATAAACTAGGGTTTAAGCTTCTGCCACTCTAGCAACCCATCATCTAATAACTACTCCACAATGCATTCCCTTAGGCCCAAATATGGTGAAGTGCCATGTAGTCGATGTTCACATGACACAACTAAGGGAATCACAACATACATATCAAGTTCACATGATTACTTGCAACATGACTTCTCCCGTGACCTCAAGAACTAAAGTAAATAATTGATACGTCTCCAACATATCTATAATTTTTGATTGTTCCATGCTATTATATTACCCGTTTTGGATGTTTATGGGCTTTAGTTTACACTTTTATGTCATTTTTGGGACTAACCTACTAACACAAGTATTTCAGTGTTTCAGTGTTTCAGTGTTTCAAAGAAAAGGAATATCAAACGGAGTCCAAACGGAATGAAACCTTCGGGAGCGAACTTTTTGGAACAAACGCAATCCAGGAGACTTGGAGTGGACGTCAAGAAGCAGCTGAGGCGTCCACGAGGCAGGAGGGCGCGCCCTAGGGGGGTGGGCATGCCCCCCAACCTCGTGGACCCCTCGTGGCTCCCCTGACCTACCTCCTTCGCCTATATATACCTCCATACCCTAAAAACATCAAGGAGCACCATGAAAAACTATTTCCACCGCCGCAACCTTCTGTATCCGCAAGATCCCATCTTGGAGCCTTCGCCAGCGCTCCACCGGAGGGGGAATCAACCATGTAGGGCTTCTACATCAACACCGTAGCCCTTCTGATGAGTTGTGAGTAGTTTACCACAGACCTTTAGGTCCATAGTTATTAGCTAGATGGCTTCTTCTCTCTCTTTGAATCTCAATACAAAGTTCTCCTCGATCTTCTTGGAGATCTATATGTAACTCTTTTTGCGGTGTGTTTGTCGAGATCCGATGAATTGTGGGTTTATGATCAAGTTTATCTATGAGAAATATTGAATCTCCTCTGAATTCTTTTATGTATGATTGGTTATCTTTGTAAGTCTCTTCGAACTATCAGTTTGGTTTGGCTAACTAGATTGATCTTTCTTGCAATGGGATAAGTGCTTAGCTTTGGGTTCAATCTTGCGGTGTCCTTTCCCAGTGACAGGAGGGGCAGCAAGGCACGTATTGTATTTTTGCCATCGAGGATAAAAAGATGGGGTTTATATCATATTGCTTGAGTTTATCCCTCTACATCATGTCATCTTTCTTAATGTGTTACTCTGTTCTTCATGAACTTGATACTCTAGATGCAGGCAGGAGTTGGTCGATGTGTGGAGTAATAGTAGTAGATGCAGAATTGTTTCGATCTACTTGTCACGGACGTGATTCCTATATACATGATCATGCGTACATATTCTCATAACTATGCACTTTTCTATCAATTGCTCGACAGTAATTTGTTCACCCACCGTAATACTTATGCTATCTTGAGAGAAGCCACTAGTGAAACCTATGGCCCCCAGGTCTATCTTTTATCATATAAGTTTCCGATCTACTTTTATTTTGCATCTTTACTTTTCAATCTATATCATAAAAATACCAAAAATATTTATCTTATCTTATTATCTCTATCAGATCTCACTTTTGCAAGTTACCGTGAAGGGATTGACAACCCCTTTATCGCGTTGGTTGCGAGGTTCTTGTTTGTTTGTGTAGGTACGAGGGACTTCTGTGGAGCCTTCTAATGGATTGATACCTTGGTTCTCAAAAACTAAGGGAAATACTTATGCTACTTTGCTGCATCACCCTTTCCTCTTCAAGGGAAAACCAACGCAGTGCTCAAGAGGTAGCAAGAAGGTTTTCTGGTGCCGTTGCCGGGGAGGTCTTCGCTCAAGTCAAGACATACCAAGTACCCATCACAAACTCTTCTCCCTCGCATTACATTATTTGCCATTTGCCACTCGTTTTCCTCTCCCCCACTTCACCTTTGCCTTTTCTTTGCCTTCTTCCCGTATGTCTTTTATTTGTGTTTCCACGTGCCTCCTATTTTCTTGCATCTTTGCTTGCTAAAAATCTATTGATATGGATCCACTTAAAGTGTTCTACTTGGATCATCTTCGATCCTTATGCGCTCGTGCTGAAACCCCAACTAGCCTAGTTGATGGGAAATCTTTAGGAGCATGCTCATTTTGTGCGTCACCGTTTGTTTGAAAAAGGGAGACTCTTATGGGATCAAATAAACAGATTGCTGTGTTATTCTTGGAATCTTTGTGAAATTTATGATTTTACTTGTTACTCTAAGAACCCTAAAAAACACCTACCCTACCTATGTGAATTTAATGAAAATGAAATCTTATCTTCTTATGCAAAGGGTGTTTATAGTTACTATGATATCAAACAAATTGAAGAATTTGTTTCTTTTAAGGGTGCTTATGAAGTTGCTTCTTTGATTGAAAAGTATGATATTACTCTCTATGAATCTGAAAATTTTGACATACTTAAATATTGCTATGAAAACTATGCTCATAATGTCTATGTCAAAGAATTTATTGAGAGAATGACTGTTGCTTTGGAAGAACATAATGATATGCATGAATTTATAGATAATGATTCTGATGATTTTCTTGAAATATCCCTTGGTGAACATGATGCTTGCTATTCTTGTGGCCATGATGCCAATATTTATGAAGATGAATTTGCTATAGTTCCTTATGTTAAACATGAGATCGTTGCTATTGCACCAATACTTGGTAGTTCCTTCAATGAAAAGCATGATTGCAATGATGTTACTATAAATTCTCTTGATGTCAATTGTGCTAATAATATGCAAAACCCTAAGCTTGGGGATGCTACTTTTGCTATGTCTACTACTTGTTGCAATGATCATGATTGGGGTGATTCTTCTTTTGATCTTGAAATTTATTTAACCCCCATGATGAATATGAGATTGATAATAGTGTTTGCAATATTGATAAAAGTGGGTTTGGAGAGGTCATGACTTTAATTAATGTTAATCCCACTATTTTGGAAGAGTGTCAACTATTCATGCATGTGGATCATGTTAAAAATAATTTATGTGATAGCTATTTTGTTGAATTCTTATGGTCCCACATGTAATTATTATGAGATAGGAAAATATGGTTGTAGAAATTTTCATGTTACAAAATTACCTCTCGTCATGTTGAGATTGCTATCGTCTCTTTCTTCTTCCTTGCCTATGCTAATTTTTGCTTGCCTTGCAAATTTGTTTGCTTATAATATGCCTATGCATAGGAAGTATGTTAGACTTAGATGTGTTTGTCACATGTTTCATGATGCTCTCTTTGTACTTCAATTCTTGTCTTTCATGTGAGCATCATTAAAATTATCAATGCCTAGCTAGGGGTGTTAAACGATAGCGCTTGTAGGGAGGCAACCCAATTTTATTTTTGTTATTTATTTTTTTGCTCCTGTCTAGTATTAAATAATTCATCTAGCCTCTAAGTAAATGTGTTTTTATGTTTTAGTTAGTGTTTGTGCCAAGTAGAACCTATAGGATCATTCTTGTGTGATAGTTAATTTGATCTTGCTGAAACACAGAAACTTTTGCACGCATGAGAATAATTTTAATAAATCACAGAGACGTGATTTTGAGTTGATTATTTTTGCAGTAGATCAATAGACAAATTTTCTAGGACTTCCTATTTTGGTAGGAGTTTTAGAGTTCCAAAAGTATTCGAAAGTTACATATTGCTACAGACTGTTCTGTTTTTGACAGATTATGTTTTTCATGTGTTGTTTGCTTATTTTGATGAATCTATGGCTAGTATCGGGGGTAAGAACCATAGAGAAGTTGGAATACAGTAGGTTTAACACCAATATAAATAAAGAATGAGTTCATTACAGTACCTTATGTGGTGGTTTTTCTTTCTTGCACTAACGGAGCTCATGAGATTTCCTGTTGAGTTTTGTGTTGTGAAGTTTTCAAGTTTTGGGTAAAGATTTGATGGACTATGGAATAAGGAGTGGCAAGAGCCTAAGCTTCGGGATGCCCATGGCACCCCAAGATAATCCAAGGACAACCAAAAGCCTAAGCTTGGGGATGCCCCGGAAGGCATCCCCTCTTTCATCTTCGTCTATCGGTAACTTTACTTGGAGCTATATTTTTATTCACCACATAATATGTGTTTTGCTTTGAGCGTCTTGTATGATATGAGTCTTTGCTTTTTAGTTTACCACAATCATCATTGCTGTACACACCTTTTGGGAGAGACACACATGATTTAGAATTTATTAGAATACTCTATGTGCTTCACTTATATCTTTTGAGCTAGATAATTTTGCTCTAGTGCTTCACTTGTACTTTTTAGAGCACGGCGGTGGCTTTATTTTGTAGAAATTGTTGATATCTCATGCATCACTTACATTATTTTGAGAGTCTTTTAGAACAGCATGGTATTTTCTATGGTTATAAAAATTGGTCCTAGAATAATGGGCATCCAAGTTGGGTATAATAAAAACTATCATAGGAAGTGAATTGGATGCTATGATAAATTTGATGCTTGATAATTTATTTGAGATATAGAGGTGGTGATATTAGAGTCATGATAATTGGGTAATTGTGAATTTAAGGATTACTTGTGTTGAAGTTGGCAAGTCCCGTAGCATGCACGTATGGTAAAAGTTGTGTAACAAATTTATTGCATGGGGTGCTCTTTTGATTGCCTTCCTTATGTGTGGAGGTCGGGAGCGCGCGATGGTTAACTCCTACCAACCTCCCCCCTAGGAGCATGCGTAGTAGTACTTTTCTTCGAGGGATAATAAAACTTTTGCAATAAGTATATGAGTTCTTTATGACTAATGTGAGTCCATGGATTATACGCACTCTTGCCCTTCCATCATTTCTAGCCTCTTCGGTACCGTGCATTGCCCTTTCTCACCTTGAGAGTTGGTGCAAACTTCGCCGGTGCATCCAAACCCTGTGATACGATATGCTCTATCACACATAAACCTCCTTATATCTTCCTCAAAACAGCCACCATACCTACCTATTATGGCATTTCCATAGCCATTCCGAGATATATTGCCATGCAACTTTCCACCGTTCCGTTCATCATGACATGTTTCATCATTGTCATATTGCCTTGCATGATCATTTAGTTGACATCATATTTGTGGAAAAGCCACCTTGCATAATTTTTTATACATGTCACTCTTGATTCATTGCCCATCCGGGTACACCGCCGGAGGCATTCATATAGAGTCATATCTTGTTCTAGTTCGAGTTGTAAATACATAGAAGTGTGATGATCGTCATTATTAGAGCATTGTCCCTTATAAAAAAAGAAAGGCCAAATAAAAAAGGCCAAAAAAGAAAGGCCAATAAAAAAAGGGGGGACAATGTTACTATCCTTTTCCACACTTGTGCTTCAAAGTAGCACCATGTTCTTCATATAGAGAGTCTCTTATGTTGTCACTTTCATATACTAGTGGGAATTTTTCATTATAGAACTTGGCTTGTATATTCCTACGATGGGCTTCCTCAAAATGCCCTAGGTCTTCGTGAGCAAGCAAGTTGTATGCACACCCACTTGGTTTCTTTTGTTGAGCTTTCATACATTTAAAGCTCTAGTGCATCTGTTGCATGACGATCCCTACTCCTCATGTTGACATCAATTGATGGGCATCTCCATAGCCCGTTGATTAGCCCCGTCAATGTGAGACTTTCTCTTTTTTTGTCTTCTCCACACAACCCCCATCATCATATTCTATTCCACCCATAGTGCTATATCCATGGCTCACGCTCATGTATTGCGTGAGAGTTGAAAAAGCTGAAGCGCGTTAAAAAGTATGAACCAATTGCTTGGCTGAAACCGGGGTCATGCATGATGGGAGTATTTTGTGTGATGAAAATGAAACATAGCCTAACTATATGTTTTGTAGGGATGAACTTTCTTTAGCCATGTTATTTTGAGAAGACATGATTGCTTTGTTAGTATGCTTGAAGTATGACTATTTCTTATGTCAATATGAACTTTTATTTTGAATCATTTAGATCTGAACATTCATGCCGCAATAAAGAAAATTACATTGAGAAATATGCTAGGTAGCATTCCACATCAAAAATTCTGTTTTTATCATTTACCTACTAGAGGACGACCAGGAATTAAGCTTGGGGATGCTTGATACGTCTCCAACATATCTATAATTTTCGATTGTTCCATGCTATTATATTACCCGTTTTGGATGTTTATGGGCTTTACTTTACACTTTTATATTATTTTTGGGACTAACCTACTAACCGGAGGCCCAACCTGAATTGTTGTTTTTTCTTTTTGCCTATTTCAGTGATTCAAAGAAAAGGAATATCAAACGGAGTCCAAACGGAATGAAACCTTCAAGAGCGATCTTTTTGGAACAAACACAATCCAGGAGACTTGGAGTGTACGTCAAGAAGCAGCCGAGGCGGCCATGAGGCAGGAGGGCGCGCCCTAGGAGGGTGGGCATGCCTCCCACCCTCGTGGGGCCCTTGTGGCTCCCCTAACCTACCTCCTTTGCCTATATATACCTCCATACCCTGAAAACATCCAGGGGCACCATGAAAAACTATTTCCACCATCGCAACCTTCTGTATCCGCGAGATCCCATCTTGGAGCCTTCACCGGCGCTCCACCGGAGGGGGAATTGACCATGGAGGGCTTCTACATCAACACCATAGCCCTTCCGATGAGTTTTGAGTAGTTTACCACAGACCTTCGGGTCCATAGTTATTAGCTAGATGGCTTTTTCTCTCTCTTTGAATCTCAATACAAAGTTCTCCTCGATCTTCTTGGAGATCTATTCGATGTAACTCTTTTTGTGGTGCGTTTGTCGAGATCCGATGAATTGTGGGTTTATGATCAAGTTTATCTACGAGAAATATTTGAATCTCCTCTGAATTCTTTTATGTCTGATTGGTTATCTTTGCAAGTCTCTTCGAATTATCAGTTTGGTTTGGCCTACTAGCTTGATCTTTCTTGCAATGGGAGAAGTGCTTAGCTTTGGGTTCAATCTTGCGGTGTCCTTTCCCAGTGACAGCAGGGGCAGCAAGGCACGTATTGTATTGTTGCCATCGAGGATAAAAAGATGGGGTTTATATCATATTGCTTGAGTTTATCCCTCTACATCATGTCATCTTTCTTAATGCGTTACTTTGTTCTTCATGAACTTAGTACTCTAGATGCAGGCAGGAGTCGGTCGATGTGTGGAGTAATAGTAGTAGATGCAGAATCATTTCGATCTACTTGTCACGAACGTGATGCCTATATACATGATCATGCCTAGATATTCTCATAACTATGCACTTTTTTATCAATTGCTTGACAGTAATTTGTTCACCCACCATAATACTATGTTATCTTGAGAGAAGCCACTAGTGAAACCTATGGCCCCCGGGTCTATATTTTATCATATAAGTTTCCGATCTACTTTTATTTTGCATGTTTACTTTTCAATCTATATCATAAAAATACCAAACATATTTATCTTATCTTATTATATCTATCAGATCTTACTTTCGCAAGTTACCGTGAAGGGATTGACAACCCCTTTATCATGTTGGTTGCGAGGTTCTTGTTTGTTTGTGTAGGTACGAGGGACTTCTGTGGAGCCTCCTACTGGATTGATACCTTGGTTCTCAAAAACTGAGGAAAATACTTACGCTACTTTGCTGCATCACCCTTTCCTCTTCAAGGGAAAACCAACGCAATGCTCAAGAGGTAGCACTAATCACAAATGATAATCATGCTCAAGATCAGAGGGGTATTAAATAGCATAATGGATCTGAACATGTAATCTTCTACCAAATAAACCATATAGTAATCAACTACAAGATGTAATCAACACTACTAGTCACCCACAGGTATCAATCTGAGGTTCCGGTACAAAGATTGAACACAAGAGATGAACTAGGGTTTGAGAGGAGATGGTGTTGTTGAACATGTTGATGGATATTGGCCTCCCAAAGATGAGAGGTTTGTTGGTGATGATTATGGCTTCGATATCCCTATTCGAGAAGGAAGTTCCCACGGCGGAATCGCTCCACCGGAGGGAAAAAGTGCTCCTACCCAAGTTCCGCCTTGAGAGGGCGGCGCTCCGTCCAGAAAGTCCTCCCCTAATGTTTTTTCTTGGTCAAAATGAACTATATACCAGAAGATGGACACCGAAGGTGGGCTAGGCTGAGCACAACCCACCAGGGTGTGCCTGGGGGGCCTAGCACGCCCTGGTGTCTTGTGCTCACCAGGTGGCCCCCTCCGGTAGTTATTTGCTCCATTATTTTTTATATATTCCAAAATAATTCTCTGTAAATTTTTAGCTCATTTGGAGATGTGCAGAATAGGTAACTCTGACATAGCTTTTACAGGTCCAGAATTCCAGCTGCCGGCATCCCCCCTTTGTGTAACCCTTGCATATTATGAGAGAAAAGGCATTACAATTACTCTATAAAGCATTATTATGCATAAAAGCATTGTAAATAACAGTAGGAACACATGATGCAAAATGGACGTATTAGTAGCAACAATACAAATATGTGCTTCGCTGCTCCTCCTGACACCGAGTGGGGACACCGAAAGATTCAATCTAGTACTATGCACCAGTTCCGCTGAGAATCTAATCATCAACTTGGCCAAAGATAATCCATAGATCAAAAAGCATTACATAGCTATAACAATCACTCATAATAATGTTAAGGATATAACCCAATCGCTTTCAATAATTAATCTAATCATAAACCCCCAATTTATCGTATCCCAACAAACACACAGCATAAAGGAATTACATCATATTGATTTTTGAAGAGAGCATTGTATTGAAGACCAGAGAGAGAGAGGGGGGGGAGAGGGAGAGAGAGAGAGAGAGAGAGAGAGATCTAGCTACTGCTATGGACCCATAGGTCTGGTGAGGAACTACTCACACATCGTTGAAGCTGCAGCAAGTTTGATGTAGAAGCCCTCAGTGATCGATTCCACCTCGAACAGAGTATCGACGGAAGCCCCCAGATGGGTCCGTGGAATAACAAAGGATTGTGGTGGTGAAATAATTGTTTATGGTCTCTAGGGAATTTATGGGCCTGAAATTAGGTCAAATGGAGTTGCGAGGGGGCCACAAGATCACACGGCGCCCCCTAGGAGCACGCCGTGTGAGCTTGCACCTCTCTCGTGTGATCTCTGGTCTCCCTCTGAAGCTTCTAAGGTCCCTTCTAGTCTAGAAAAATTCACCACAAAATTTCATCATGTTCGGATTTTGTTTGGTACCTATTTCCTGCGAAATAATAAAATAGGCAAAAACAGGAACTGGCACTAGGCACTAGGTTAATAGGTTAGTTCTCGAAAATGCATATAAAACATACAAGATTGATAATATAATAGCACGAAACAATCAAAAATTATAGAACATATCTTATAATGATATTAAGTATTATCATTATGTTTTATGAAGTTGCCCACTGAATCCTCTCATGTCCAGTCTAGTTTAAATCTAAATTGTGACAAGCACTACCATTTCATCCAGTTTCAATCTAAATCGTGACAAGCACTACCATTTCATCCAGTTCAGGTGATGACCACGCCATCAGCATGTTATTCGGGCGGTCACCACGACAAAGGCATCAGTTTCTGGGCTCGAGTCCTTGGGCTCAATTTTTGTTAATGCTAATGGGTTATTTGTGTACCTGTCAAGTGGCCCTACATAGCGGAGGTGATAAGTGTAACTGCAGTATATATTTTATGTTTTGGCCCCACACAGATAATTCTAATATAAGAATATGAGATCTCAAAAATCTGATGGTTTCAAATTATTTTCTATGACATTGAGACCCGTCGCAGAAAATGGACATGCCTAATGATGGCCGAATACATCACCAAGAATCAGCCCAAAACATCGCCAAGGTTGCCAAGGGCGCTGGGGGGACCTCATGATGGTGCGCCATCACAGAAAATGATCTTTGGTGATGTTTCATGTTTCATCACCAGGGTTTTTGTCACTGAATAGAGAAAATTTTATAGTAAGAGAAGTAGCTTTTAGGTTTTGGGGGAGGGGAGAAGCTGCTTGCAGCAGTGGGGAGGGTGCTCGTGCAAGCAGCAGGGGAGCACGCCGCCGACGCTGGCGAGCTCGTAGTGCGGGAGACAAGATGGAATCATCAAAAGGCGAGAGGAAGAAGTAGAGAACAAAGAAAAAACGTGAAATAGATGAAGGGCGTCTAGCTTGAGGCCCACCTAACATGCGTGCTAGCCTGTCTTCGTGTGAAAAGAAGGAAGTGAGCGAGTGGGGCCCGCTGAACGCTCAGTCGGTCTGTTGGCGCGAAAGGTTTTTCTAAAATTTAACAGCTATAAGAGTAACTCACGCGCCGATCCAAACGGACGGTGATTTTGTCCGCCTTTTGTCCTTTTGAGTCGGCCCGGCGTACACCCATGTCCGCTTTTCGCGTTTGGGTCGATGCATGCGCCCAACGCTAGTCCAACCCATTTTTTAGGTCACAAAAAAATTAAACATAAATATTTGAAAATGGAAAAACATTAATGCCGGCCACAAAGACCGGAAAGATTCCACGCTTCCACATTTACATTAACTAAAACATTAATTAAACCGAAACTACGACGAGGCGCACTGCCCTAGGCGTCCTCGTCGTCGACGTCGGGGCTGGTGAGGTCAATCAGGATCGGCGCCGGGCTGGCCTAGGGGAACGCCATATTCCAAATTCTAGCGAGTCGTCTGCCGTGGGCTATGCCACCGCCGTCTGGGCACGGCGCGCCTCCTCCTCGGCCTTGCGGTGCTCATCCTCGGCATCGTGCTCCAGCTACTCGAGGTACTTGCCCTCGTGGTGCTCCTCAGCTAGCCTTTGCTAGCGCCATTTCTTGAGGTAGGCGCGCTACTGCGCCTCCGTCGCCCCCATCCAGATCGATGGTGCGCTGACCCATTCGCACACCACCCGGTCCAGGAGTAGCGCTCGATGGGGTCGGCTCCGGCTCGGCCTTGGCTAGAGATGGTGGGGCCAATGGCGTCACGAAGCAGTCAATGGCCGCAGACAGCGCCATGGCCTCTGCCATGCGTGCCTTGTAAGCCACCTCCTCCTCCTTCTCTCTGCGCCGCTCCTGCTCCTCGCTCTCCCGGAGGACAGCCGCCAGCTCTGCCTGGTAGGCGGCCTCTGCCACCTGGTCCTCGTTGCGCATGACGAGGGGCGGCGGCAGGGAGCCATGTGAGATGTCTCGGACACCGCGCCGCCTGGCCTCCTCGTGCTCGAAGGCGAACAATCGCCACCACGCCGGCGCGTCGAACGTGTACGCCGGATCTTGGCACTGCTCTAGCGTCACCAGCTGCCTGCGGCGCCGCACCTCCTTCGTGTGCGCCCGCGTCGACCACGACACCGCCGGCACTGGGATCCTCTCCAGATCGAAGTGGCAGTTGTGCGGCAGCGTGATATCAGGGTAGGGGAGAGGGACGCGTTGCTCCCAGTGCCACTTCGCCTGGTGCACTGGGACGGTGATCCGCTGCCTTGGACGGTGGGAAGACGACGATGGAGGGGGGAGTGTTGGGGAACGTAGTAATTTCAAAAAAAATCCAACGCACACGCAAGATCATGGTGATGCATAGCAACAAGAGGGGAGAGTGTTGTCCACGTACCCTCGTAGACCGTAAGCGGAAGCGTTACGACAACGCGGTTGATGTAGTCGTACGTCTTCACGATCTGACCGATCCAAGCACCGAACGTATGGCACCTCCGAGTTCAGCACACGTTCAGCTCGATGAAGATCCCCGGACTCCGATCCAGCAGGGTGTCGGGGATGAGTTCCGTCAGCACGACGGCGTGGTGACGATGATGATGTTCTACCGACGCAGGGCTTCGCCTAAGCACCGCAACGATATGATCGAGGTGGAATGTGGTGGTGGGGGGCACCGCACACGGCTAAGGAACGATCACGAAGATCAACTTGTGTGTCCTAGGGTGCCCCCCTGCCCCCGTATATAAAGGAGGGAGGGGGGAGGTGCGGCCGGCCCCCTAGGGGTGTGCCTGGAGGAGTCCTACTCTCACCGGGAGTAGGACTCCCCCCTCTTGCCTTGGTGGAGAAGGAAAGGGGGGAGGGGAAAGAGGAAAGGGGGCGGCGCCCCCCCCCCCCCTTCCTTGTCCTATTCGGACTAGGGGGGAGGGGGGCGCGGCCTATCCTGGCCGGCCCTCCTCTTCTCCCTCATGGCCCACTAAGGCCCATTAACCCCCGGGAGGGTTCCGGTAACCCCCTGGTGTTCCGGTAAAATCCCGATTTCACCCGGAACCATTCCGATATCCAAATATAGGCTTCCAATATATCAATATTTATGTCTCGGACATTTTGAGACTCCTCATCATGTCCGTGATCACATCCGGGACTCCGAACAATCTTCGGTACATCAAAACTTATAAACTCATAATAAAACTTTCATCGTAATGTTAAGCGTGCGGACCCTATGGGTTCGAGAACTATGTAGACATGACCTAGAACTATTCTCAGTCAATAACCAATAGCGGAACCTGGATGCTCATATTGGCTCCTACATATTCTATGAAGATCTTTATCGGTCAAACCGCATAACAACATACGTTGTTCCCTTTATCATCGGTATGTTACTTGCCCGAGATTCGATCGTCGGTATCCAATACCTAGTTCAATCTCGTTACTGGCAAGTCTCTTTACTCGTTGCGTAATGCACCATTTCGTAACTAACTCATTAGCTACATTGCTTGAAAGGCTTATAGTGATGTGCATTACCGAGAGGGCCCAGAGATACCTCCCCGACAATCGGAGTGACAAAACCTAATCTCGAAATACGCCAACCCAACATGTACCTTCGGAGACACCTGTAGAGCTCCTTTATAATCACCCAGTTACGTTGTGAGGTTTGGTAGCACACAAAGTGTTCCTCCAGTAAACGGGAGTTGCATAATCTCATAGTTACAGGAACATGTATAAGTCATGAAGAAAGCAATAGCAGCATACTGAACGATCAAGTGGTAGGCTAACGGAATGGGTCATGTCAATCACATCATTCTCCTAATGATGTGATCCCGTTAATCAAATGACAACACATGTCTATGGTTAGGAAACATAACCATCTTTGATTAATGAGCTAGTCAAGTAGAGGCATACTAGTGATGTTATGTTTGTCTATGTATTCACACATGTATCATGTTTCCGGTTAATACAATTCTAGCATGAATAATAAACTTTTATCATGATATGAGGAAATAAATAATAACTTTATTATTGCCTCTAGGGCATACTTCCTTCAGTCTCCCACTTTCACTAGAGTCAATAATCTAGATTACACAGTAATGATTCTAACACCCATGGAGTCTTGGTGCTGATCATGTTTTGCTCATGGAAGAGGCTTAGTCAACGGGTCTGCAACATTAAGATCCGTATGTATCTTGCAAATCTCTATGTCTCCCACCTGGACTTGGTCCCGGATGGAATTGAAGCGTCTCTTGATGTGCTTGGTCCTCTTGTGAAATCTGGATTCCTTTGCCAAGGCAATTGCACCAGTATTGTCACAGAAGATCTTCATTGGTCCCGATGCACTAGGTATGACACCTAGATCGGAAATGAACTCCTTCATTCAGACTCCTTCATTTGTTGCTTCCAAAGCAGCTATGTACTCCGCTTCACATGTAGATCCCGCCACGACACTTTGTTTACAACTGCACCAACTTACAGCTCCACCATTTAATAAAAACACGTATCCGGTTTGCGATTTAGAATCGTCCGGATCAGTGTCAAAGCTTGCATCGACGTAACCATTTACGACTAGCTCTTTGTCACCTCCATATACGAGAAACATATCCTTAGTCCTTTTCAGGTATTTCAGGATGTTCTTGACCGCTGTCCAGTGATCCACTCCTAGATTACTTTGGTACCTCCCTGCTAAGCTTATTGCTAAGCATACGTCACGTCTGGTACACAACATTGCAGACATGATAGAGCCTATGGCTGAAGCATAGGGAACATCTTTCATTTTCTCTCTATCTTCTGCTGTGGTCGGGCATTGAGTCTGACTCAACTTCACACCTTGTAATACAGGCAAGAACTCTTTCTTTGCCTGATCCATTTTGAACTTTTTCAAAACTTTATCAAGGTATGTGCTTTGTGAAAGTCCTATTAAGCGTCTTGATCTATCTCTATAAATCTTGATACCCAATATGTAAGCAGCTTCACCGAGGTCTTTCATAGAAAAACTTTTATTCAAGTATCCCTTTATGCTATCCAGAAATTCTATATCATTTCCAATTAATAATATGTCATCTACATACAATATCAGAAATGCTACAGAGATCCCACTCACTTTCTTGTAAATACAGGCTTCTCCAAAAGTCTGTATAAAACCATATGCTTTGATCACACTATCAAAGCGTCTATTCCAACTCCGAGATGCTTGCACCAGTCCATAAATGGATCGCCGGAGCTTGCACACTTTGTTAGCACCTTTTGGATCAACAAAACCTTATGGTTGCATCATATACAACTCTTCTTCTAGAAATCCATTCAAGAATGCAGTTTTGACATCCATTTGCCAAATTTCATAATCATAAAATGCAGCAATTGCCAACATGATTCGGACAGACTTAAGCATCGCTACGGGTGAGAAAGTCTCATCATAGTCAACCCCTTGAACTTGTCGAAAACCTTTCGCAACAAGTCGAGCTTTATAGACAGTTACATTACCATCAACGTCAGTCTTCTTCTTAAAGATCCATTTATTCTCAATGGCTTGCCGATCATCGGGCAAGTCAACCAAAGTCCATACTTTGTTCTCATACATGGATCCCATCTCAGATTTCATGGCTTCCAGCCATTTTGTGGAATCTGGGCTTATCATCGCTTCCTCATAGTTCGTAGATTCGCCATGGTCAAGTAACATGACTTCCAGAATAGGATTACCGTACCACTCTGGTGCGGATCTTACTCTGGTAGACCTACGAAGTTCAGTAGAAACTTGATATGAAGTTTCATGATCAATATCATTAGCTTCCTCACTAATTGGTGTAGTTGTCACAGGAACAGGTTCTTGTGATGGACTACTTTCCAATAAGGGAGCAGGTACAGTTACCTCATCAAGTTATACTTTCCTCCCACTCACTTCTTTCGAGAGAAACTCCTTCTCTAGAAAGGATCCGAATTTAGCAACAAAAATCTTGCCCTCAGATCTGTGATAGAAGGTGTACCCAACAGTCTCTTTTGGGTATCCTATGAAGACACATTTCTCCGATTTGGGTTTGAGCTTATCTGGTTGAAGTTTCTTCACATAAGCATCGCAACCCCAAACTTTAAGAAACGACAACTTTGGTTTCTTGCCAAACCACAGTTCATGAGGCGTCGTCTCAACGGATTTTGATAGTGCCCTATTTAATGTGAATGCGGCCGTCTCTAAAGCATAACCCCAAAACGATAGCTGTAAATCAGTAAGAGACATCATAGATCGCACCATATCTAGTAAAGTACGATTATGACGTTCGGACACACCATTTCGTTGTGGTATTCCGGGTGGCGTGAGTTGCGAAACTATTCCGCATTGTTTCAAATGTAAACCAAACTCGTAACTCAAATATTCTCCTCCACGATCAGCTCGTAGAAATTTTATTTTCTTGTTACGATGATTTTCCACTTCACTCTGAAATTCTTTGAACTTTTCAAATGTTTCAGACTTGTGTTTCATTAAGTAGATATACCCATATCTGCTCAAATCATCTGTGAAGGTGAGAAAATAACGATACCCGCCGCGAGCCTCAATATACATTGGACCACAAACATCAGTATGTATGATTTCCAACAAATCAGTTGCTCGCTCCATAGTTCCGGAGAACGGCGTTTTAGTCATCTTGCCCATGAGGCACGGTTCGCAAGTACCAAGTGATTCATAATCAAGTGATTCCAAAAGTCCATTAGTATGGAGTTTCTTCATGCGCTTTATACCGGTATGACCTAAACGGCAGTGCCACAAATAAGTTGCACTATCATTATCAACTCTGCATCTTTCGGCCTTCAACACTATGAATATGTGTATCACTACTATCGAGATTCAATAAAAATAGACCACTCTTCAAGGGTGCATGACCATAAAAGATATTACTCATATAAATAGAACAACCATTATTCTCTGATTTAAATGAATAACCGTCTCGCATCAAACAAGATCCAGATATAATGTTCATGCTCAACGCTGGCACCAAATAACAATTATTTAGGTCTAAAACTAATCCCGATGGTAGATGTAGAGGTAGCGTGCCGACCGCGATCACATCGACTTTGGAACCATTTCCCACGCGCATCGTCACCTCGTCCTTAGCCAATCTTCGCTTAATCCGTAGTCCCTGTTTCGAGTTGCAAATATTAGCAACAGAACCAGTATCAAATACCCAGGTACTACTGCGAGCATTAGTAAGGTACACATCAATAACATGTATATCACATATACCTTTGTTCACTTTGCCATCCTTCTTATCCGCCAAATACTTGGGGCAGTTCTGCTTCCAGTGTCCAGTCTGCTTGCAGTAGAAGCACTCAGTCTCAGGCTTAGAACCAAACTTGGGTTTCTTCTCTTGAGCAGCAACTTGTTTGATGTTCTTCTTGAAGTTCCCCCTCTTCTTCCGTTTGCCCTTTTTCTTGAAACTTTTGGTCTTGTTGACCATCAACACTTGATGCTCCTTCTTGATTTCTACCTCCGTAGCATTTAGCATTGCGAAGAGCTCGGGAATAGTCTTGTCCATCCCTTGCATATTATAGTTCATCATGAAGCTCTTGTAGCTTGGTGGCAGTGATTGAAGAATTCTGTCAATGACACTATCATCAGGAAGATTAACTCCCAGTTGAATCAAGTGATTATTATACCCAGACATTTTGAGTATGTGTTCACTGACAGAACTATTCTCCTCCATCTTGCAGCTATAGAACTTATTGGAGACTTCATATCTCTCAATCCGGGCATTTGCTTGAAATATTAACTTCAACTCTTGGAACATCTCATATGCTCCATGACATTGAAAACGTCGTTGAAAATCCGGTTCTAAGCCGTAAAGCATGGCACACTGAACTATCGAGTAGTCATCAGCTTTGCTCTGCCAGACGTTCTTAACATCGTCAATTGCATCAGCAGCAGGCCTGGCACCCAGCGGTGCTTCCAGGACGTAATTCTTCTGTGCAGCAATGAGGATAATCCTCAGGTTACGGACCCAGTCCGTGTAATTGCTACCATCATCTTTTAACTTTGCTTTCTCAAGGAACGCATTAAAATTCAACGGAACAACAGCACGAGCCATCTATCTACAACAAATATAGACAAGCAAAATACTATCAGGTACTAAGTTCATGATAATTTTAAGTTCAATTAATCATATTACTTAAGAACTCCCACTTAGACAGACATCTCTCTAGTCATCTAAGTGATCACGTGATCCAAATCAACTAAACCATGTCCGATCATCACGTGAGATGGAGTAGTTTCAATGGTGAACATCACTATGTTGATCATATCTACTATATGATTCACGTTCGACCTTTCGGTCTCCGTGTTCCTAGGCCATATCTGTTATATGCTAGGCTCGTCAAGTTTAACCTGAGTATTCCGCGTGTGCAACTATTTTGCACCCGTTGTATTTGAACGTAGAGCCTATCACACCCGATCATCACGTGGTGTCTCAGCACGAAGAACTTTCACAACGGTGCATACTCAGGGAGAACACTTCTTGATAATTTTAGTGAGAGATCATCTTAAAATGCTACCGTCAATCAAAGCAAGATAAGATGCATAAAGGATAAACATCACATGCAATCAATATAAGTGATATGATATGGCCATCATCATCTTGTGCTTGTGATCTCCATCTCCAAAGCACCGTCGTGATCACCATCATCACCGGCGCGACACCTTGATCTCCATCCTAGCATCGTTGTCGTTACTCCATCTATTGCTTCTACGACTATCGCTACCGCTTAGTGATAAAGTAAAGCAATTACAGGGCGTTTGCATTTCATACAATAAAGCGACAACCATATGGCTCCTGCCAGTTGCCGATAACTTCGGTTACAAAACATGATCATCTCATATAATAAAATATAGCATCACGTCTTGACCATATCACATCACAACATGCCCTGCAAAAACAAGTTAGACGTCCTCTACTTTGTTGTTGCAAATTTTACGTGGCTGCTACGGGCTTAGCAAGAACCATTCTTACCTACGCATCAAAACCACAACGATAGTTCGTCAAGTTAGTGATGTTTTAACCTTCGCAAGGACCGGGCGTAGCCACACTCGGTTCAACTAAAGTTGGAGAAACAGACACCCGCTAGTCACCTGTGTGCAAAGCACGGCGGTAAAACCAGTCTCGCGTAAGCGTACGCATAATGTCGGTCCGGGCCGCTTCATCCAACAATACCGATGAACCAAAGTATGACATGCTGGTAAGCAGTATGACTTGTATCGCCCACAACTCACTTGTGTTCTACTCGTGCATATAACATCAACACATAAAACCTAGGCTCTGATACCACTCTTGGGGAACGTAGTAATTTCAAAAAAAATCCTATGCACACGCAAGATCATGGTGATGCATAGCAATGAGAGGGGAGAGTGTTGTCCATGTACCCTCGTAGACCGTAAGCAGAAGCATTCTGACAATGCGGTTGATGTAGTCGTACGTCTTCACGATCCGACCGATCCAAGCACCGAATGTATGGCACCTCCGAATTCAGCATACGTTCAGCTCGATGACGATCCTCGGACTCCGATCCAGCAGGGTGTCGGGGATGAGTTCCGTCAGCACGACGGCGTGGTGACGATGATGATGTTCTACCGATGCAGGGCTTCGCCTAAGCACTGCAACGATATGATCGAGGTGGAATATCATGGAGGGGGGCATCGCACACGGCTAAGGAACGATCATGAAGATCAACTTGTGTGTCCTAGGGTGCCCCCTGCCCCCGTATATAAAGGAGGGAGGGGGGAGGTGCGGCCGGCCCCCTAGGGGTGCACCTGGAGGAGTCCTACTCTCACCGGGAGTAGGACTCCCCCCTCTTGCCTTGGTGGAGAAGGAAAGGGGGGAGGGGAAAGAGGAAAGGAGGGCGCCGCCCCCCCCCCCCTTCCTTGTCCTATTCGTACTAGGGGGGGAGGGGGGCGCGGCCTATCCTGGCCGGCCCTCCTCTTCTCCCTCATGGCCCACTAAGGCCCATTAACCCCTGGGAGGGTTCCGGTAACCCCCTGGTGTTCCGGTAAAATCCCGATTTCACCCGGAACCATTCCATTATCCAAATATAGGCTTCCAATATATCAATCTTTATGTCTCGGACATTTCGAGACTCCTCGTCATGTCCGTGGTCACATTCGGGACTCCGAACAATCTTCGGTACATCAAAACTTATAAACTCATAATAAAACTGTCATCGTAACGTTAAGCGTGCGGACCCTACGGGTTCGAGAACTATGTAGACATGACCTAGAACTATTCTCGGTCAATAACCAATAGCGGAACCTGGATGCTCATATTGGCTCCTACATATTCTACGAAGATCTTTATCGGTCAAACCACATAACAACATACGTTGTTCCCTTTGTCATCGGTATGTTACTTGCCCGAGATTCGACCGTCGGTATCAAATACCTAGTTCAATCTCGTTACCGGCAAGTATCTTTACTCGTTGCATAATGCATCATTCCGTAACTAACTCATTAGCTACATTGCTTGCAAGGCTTATAGTGATGTGCATTACCGAGAGGGCCCAGAGATACCTCTCCGACAATCGGAGTGACAAAACCTAATCTCGAAATACGCCAACCCAACATGTACCTTCGGAGACACCTGTAGAGCTCCTTTATAATCACCCAGTTACGTTGTGACGTTTGGTAGCACACAAAGTGTTCCTCCGGTAAACGGGAGTTGCATAATCTCATAGTTACAGGAACATGTATAAGTCATGAAGAAAGCAATAGCAACATACTAAACGATCAAGTGCTAGGCTAACGGAATGGGTCATGTCAATCACATCATTCTCCTAATGATGTGATCCCGTTAATCAAATGGCAACACATTTCTATGGTTAGGAAACATAACCATCTTTGATTAATGAGCTAGTCAAGTAGAGGCATACTAGTGACGTTATGTTTGTCTATGTATTCACACATGTATCATGTTTCCGGTTAATACAATTCTAGCATAAATAATAAACTTTTATCATGATATGAGGAAATAAATAATAACTTTATTATTGCCTCTAGGGCATATTTCCTTCAGGGAGCGCACGCGGAGAGACGGCGGGGCCCTTGCCCTTTCCCTTGCCGGAGAAGAGGCCCATTGCGTTGGCTTGCGGTGGCTAGGGTTTGCTAGGCTTTTGTCGCCAGCGGGGGAGCACGGGGTTGGCGAGATGGGGACGGGGTGTCTGGAAGCGGATGAGGATGGCCCCCCACCGCACGCTCGAATTAAAAAGGCCGACCGCCATCGCTGACACGTGGGCCAGTGGTGGGCGGTCGTCATTAATAAACCTGACTGCGGTAGTTGGGCAGCCGCCAAGGGGACGCGGCGGACACCGAGAAGGCGCGTGAGGCATCCGCTTCGCGTCCGTGCCGACGCATTTCTGCCGCAAATTTGGGCCGCAAATGGGTCCATGCAGACGCATTTTGCGAATGGCTCGACGCGTTGGGCCTCCGCTTTGGTCCGCGCCGACCCAAACAGATGGCGGCGGGCGAAATAGGTATCTGCGTTGGAGTTGCTCTAAGTACATATATTGACGATGTTGAGAATGGAATTTTGTTTAGCCACGTTTGATGGGTACGTAGCAAATCTGGAGTCTGGACTCATACAACAATTTTCGTTTTTTCTTTTTGAAGGCTCATGCAACAGTATTACACGCAGAACGATCAATTTAATTAGAATTTTTTTCGAAAAGGGGACTCCCCGGCCTCTACATCAGAACGATGCATACGATCACATTTATAAATAAAATAAGTTCAACAAGGTCTTAAAATCATGAAACAAAATAAAGGCTAGCTCACAGAGAGCCTCAACGCAAAAAATAAGAAGGCCATAGAGCCACAACCGGCTGGCATAATAAAGATAGGAAAACTAATCGCCTATCATATTACATGACCGTCATCCAAACCGGTTTAAGATATCCCGCGCTATCATCTCCCACCGGACAGATCAAGTAACCAAACGCTCCCTGGCCTCCGTCTGAGTAAGGACCACATACAGATCAGTGTCGTAGCTCGGAATAAAACCTGCAAAAAATGAATAGTTGTTGTTCTGTTAAAAGCCAAATCATTTCTACAATTTCAAATTGCCCATAACAACGGACATACTCCCACACGAATGTGTCTAGCTGTATCAGACTCTATCCCATCAAGCCACGTTCCAAATAACGTACCGACCGAACTCGGAGGAGTAATGTTAAAGGCAATTTGCACGGTGCGCCACAAAATTCTTGCCAACGGGCACTCAAAGAAGAGGTGCTTAATGGTCTCGTCCTGATCACAGAAACTACACCTAGTAGATCATGTTCAATTGCGCTTAACCAAGTTGTCCTTTGTTAAAATGACTTGTTTATGTACAAACCACATAAACACTTTAATTTTCAAAGGAACTTTTACGTTTCAAACATGTTTCGAACTAGGAATGACACTCGAGTTAATAACATCGATGTACACCGACTTAACCGTGAATTGTCCAGACCTAGTAAGAGTCCAACACAACTGATCGGGCTGATGAGCTAGCTGAATCTCCATCAGTCTACTCACCAAATGAAGCCAAGCTTCCCATCTCTCACCAACAAGCACCCTCCGAAACTGAATATTAAGGGGAATGGACTGCATAATCGTTGCAACTAGCGCATCACGTCGCTGAACAATACGATACAGGGACGGTACTGGAGCGCCAATGGTGTATCACCAAGCCAAGTATCCTCCCAGAAACGGATATTGTTGCCATCACCGACTAAAAACTTTGTTCTATTAAAGAAGGCTGCCTTAACTCTCATAAGCCCCTTACAGAACGGCGAATCAGTTGGTCTCACTGTCACCTGTGACAAAGTCTTGGACTGCAGATACTTGTTACGGAGAATCTGCACCCATGTTGCGTCAGTCTCCACTGATAGCTTATACAACCACTTACTAAGCAGGCATCTGTTCTTGACCTCAATATTCTCAATACCCAGACCCCCTTGATCCTTTGGTCTACAAATAATATCCCACTTGACGAGACGGTACTATCTTCGTTTATCCTTAAGAGTAGAACTTCTCCACCGTCCAACGCCTAGCTTCTTCGAGTCATGAAAGGGAGCAACAAGCTTTACACGGTTATGTCACATGACATGGCGCGCTTAATTATGTTCAACTATAGGCACTGCTGTGCTCGTTCGTCAGTGTCACAGAAACGGGTGATCTTAATTCCTTTTTCACTTTCTTAGCTTTCCACCCATGTAAGGAGGATGGCAGGCATGGATGCCGTGACAAGCAACCACATTCTGCCCGTTCGTGTGATCGGCGTCTCCCTTTTCTCCGACGCACCCATGCATGATACCTACGTCTTTCTACCCTCAAACCGCACAAACGACCAACAGCTAGCGAACCAAAAGGTCTATTTTACATGTCATATTTCTTAGGCCGTATGTGCTTACGTGTTTATTTTCCTCTAGAGTTATCTTGAATCTGATCAATGTATTAATTAATGGATCATGTAATTATGCAAATGAACACACTAGCTATAGTGCTACCCATGTTAGAGAAAAATCTATAGCTACATAGCATCTGGACCATACATAAGAGGCCCTTTGATTCAAAGGATTTCTAGAGCATTAGAATCCTTTAAAAAATCTACGTTGGTTGTTTAATCCGTAAGATTCAATCCTATAAATAAAAATTCTAAGGAATCATTTGTACTATGTTCAATAAGAAATCTAGCATCCGCCTGGTCTTTAGGCCATGGAGGTGTGGAGATCCCCGGGCCCCCGCCCAGCGGGAGTGCCCCTGCTCATGTTCTTGTTTGGTTCAACGTCTTAGTTGGGGTTGTGTGACGGTGGTGATGTCCCCTAGTATGAATAATGCCTCTCACATCTAATCCTGCCCCGATGATGAGTCTAGCGTCGTTGGAAGGCATGTGGAGGTCTATCTCCGCCGGATCTCATGAAATTCGGCCGGTGCTAGTCTTCGATGTATATGTTTGGATCCAGTCTTCTCTACGTGTGCTTACATGTTTGATCCTTCTAACCTACACTTCTCTTCACCGACGATTGTTATTCTTTTATTTCACTGGTCTTGTGGGGCCTTTAGCACGACAACTTTCTAACTGTTTACTACAATAAAATTCTAGTGTGCTGGTCTTATGGCTCTGATGAGGGAGGGGCGATGACGACTTGTAGTCGTCGCTAGGTAGTTCATGAACATGGTTGTATTTTTATGGTGTTCTTTGTACCGTCACGACGGATTATGAATAGATCGGAAGTTTTGCCCGCAACAAAATAATTTCTTGAAAAAATCCTTTATTATTTTCAATGATGCCATCAAATAATCTTAAATCATGTAGGATTCGAATGGGCATGACATTGCTTTTTTCTGTTCCTATAATTTTACAATCGTGCGAATCAAAAATGCAATACGGGTTTGGGGTGTAATAAATACATGGGCATGTATGTCATGAATTGACCAAAGACAAGACGCATATATCTGCCCCTTTTAGCTCTTTAATCAAATGGCATGCCAATGAGCCGGGGCAGGCAGCGGTCAACCACCAAAGCTTTGTTTCCATTTCACGGAGTGGCAGTTCAGATACACACGACAAGGGGGTCAGTGTCCCAAACCAAAAGAAAACTAGCGATCAAGATGCTTTTGGAGTCAGAGCCAGATGGGCAGATTGGGTCACATGAGCTACCCCCGCCCGCTCGTGCATGCAGCCTAGCCAACTGCAGGAAAGAGAGAAAACTTATGACAAAGATCTCACTGGCACACTGCTGGTGTATCTGGGTAAAGTATGTTTGCAACATTAGCTCATGAACTTAACCAAAAGCTTGTGTCTTTGCCTTCTAGGTTTGTAGCTTTTGTGGCTGTACCTACTTTACTCTGGTATGACTCATGCCTACATATATAGCTACCAACCAGACCCAAGGAAAGGGTCCAGAACTAAGCACATCATCTGTTGCTTGGTAAACTGTTGAAAACAAGTCAATGTTACAAGGAGAATGCCTGTCCGATTCCCCCGTAATTTATTCCCACGTCACTAGATTGTTTATGCTTCCTCTCCTCTCACACACCAGTGGTACAGTACATATTATTGTTTTAGTATGCTTCATATCATTGTTCCCCAATATCCCTAGGTCTCTTCTTCCTTCCCCTTTCCTAGTCCTGCTTACACGATTCTGATCCAGTCCAGGCGGTGTAGATCGAGAGAGAGAAAGAGTGAGTGAGCTACCAAGTATATCTGCTATAGAAGAAGGAAAGATGATAACTAGGGAGGAGGAGAGGATTATGAGAGATGTGGAGGACAAGCAGGTGATAGCTGAGATCATCATGGATGACAGGAAGAGATCTGTGAAGGAGCGCACGCTGGATCTCAATGAAGAAATCGATATGGAGAGCGAGGAAGGAGAAGTCGGCAACGACAAGGACGAGGAGGAGGAGGATGATGGAGGTAGCACCACCGACGTTGCCGGGAGCCGGAGCTCCAGCAACAACAGCAGCACCAACCATGCTTCGGAGACCCAAAAGGGTACCGGGGGCGGCGAGCATAGGGTGCGGCAGTACAACCGATCGAAGCTGCCTAGGCTCCGGTGGACGCCTGATCTTCACATGGCCTTCATACGCGCTGTCGAGAGGCTTGGTGGTCAAGAGAGTAAGTACTAGCTAGAACTTTCTCATAATTACTTGATTTCTTGAGATAATCATCGGTTGTTTTGCTCGTGAGATTCTATGATCTCATGATTTGTTTCGTGCACCGAATCTGATTAATTTCCTACCTTCGATTTCTTGTTCATATAGGAGCTACGCCTAAGCTGGTGCTTCAGATGATGAACGTTAGGGGGCTCAGTATTGCTCATGTGAAAAGCCATCTGCAGGTAAATCATGCGTGCAAATTACAATTAGTTCGCTTATACTTCACTTAAATAGCATAGGACTCTCGGTTTATGATCTATTTACCTTCAGATGTACCGAAGCAAGAAGCTAGACCACGAGGGTCAACGGATCAGGGGAGCAATCTCCTCAGGTTCTCATTAATCATCCGAAAAACTCCACTCTGATTCACCTAAAACACTTGTGCTGATGAGATGATTTCAATCTTCTACATGTGGCGAGCACAGTATTTTCACCTATGGATTTCCACTCAATGAGAGGTGATCGACGCTTTCATGACATGCTCCTCCAAAGAGCTGCCGCCCTCTCCTCGACGGCGGAGCGCGGCGGCTTCTTCGTGTCGCGGAATGGCGGCGGCGGCGGGAACACTACTAGCCGCCTCTATGGGATTCTCCAACACCAACACAGGCCATCTCCGATGCAATCTGGCTTCAAGAACTGCAGTTTCAGGTAAATTCTATCACTAGACGTTTAAACCTAGCTATTCTGCAGAGACGATCGACGGATCGAAACCCTAATTCATGATGAACATCTGCAGGAATCAAGAGTGGGCGTTCGACCAGCGTGGCATGATGGCCAGGAATGATGTGAAGGCCCCCTCGACCACGCCGCACTTCTTCGCGTCCTCGTCGGTAAGGAGGTGGCCATTAACCTCCGCAGTTGCCGGAGCCGGTGAGCAAATGCGAGATGAGAGCTTCGGTTACTTTACCGGCCATGGCTCTGGGCCGCTCTCGAGGCCAATGGCACCGGCGACGTCGGTCGTGCCAGGAGGAGGTAACCATCGTCTCCCGTTTAGATGGCACGGCGGCGATGGCGGCAAGGGCGCTAAGGCCACATCGTCAGATCCCGTGATGATCGTCGAAGCCCTAGATTCCCAGCAACAGAAGCATCTTGAACAGCAGAGGGCTCTGATTACACTAGCCGACAAGATGCGGCTTCCGGCAGAGACGCCGGAGTTGGAGCTCAGTTTGTCTCCAGCCACGGCAACCGAGACCACAGATGGGACACCGAGCAAGAAGAGGAAGAAGAGCACTCCTGCATCGAGGGAGAAAGAGCTGGAACATGCCAATAAGCTGTCGATCTCGCTCTCGCTCTTGCCACCTGCAGCTTCCATGCCCATGCAGCGGCAGGAAAAGACAAGAGGGGGCAGCGTGGAGGCCGCTCTGGGGCAGAGTACTTTGGATCTGACCATGTCGATCAGGGCATTGGAGTGAGATCTTTAAGTACTTTGTGTCCAGGGTTGTCCAAAAATTGCACACTGATCCATGCGATCAGTCAAGATTGTTAAATTAACCTTTGCCCTCTACCAGTACATATGGAGATATAATGTCATGTTTGTTGGTAAATTTGTCTATGGAGTATGTATAGCCTCTCGATCGGTACGTGGCCACATGATCCCTGCCTTGTTCTCTTGTGTGACAATATTTTTGGGAGGCTAAACCTATCCAGAGACAAGTATCCATTATTGCAGTTTCAGGGCCAGTTCTTTTGGGGCTTATGAGGGTAAACATTTTGGAGGGGTGTCCGGCTTATGAGTGTCTGTCAAAATAAGTTATCCATACCGAGTTTATTCTGGCAGCCGGAGCTAAAACTTTAGTCTAGAAGCTTATTAGTTAACCCTTAAGCCCCAAAAGAACTCGCCCTTAAGCTACACGCATCCATTTTTATTGTGAAATCTTAATCTTGAGGGTTTACCCGACAGAAAAAAATACACATGTTAGCACTAAATGTAGCGGTAATCTTATGGTAGACCTTCATCCAAATTAGTCAAACAAAGTCATTGTTTACATCTTCAAGTGGCTGCACGCATCCATTTTTATTGTGAAATCTTAATCTTGAGGGTTTGCCCGACGGAAAAAAAATACACATGTTAGCATTAAATGTAGCGGTAATCTTATGGTAGACCTTCATCCAAATTAGTCAAACAAAATCATTGTTTACATCTTCAAGTGGCTGCACACACAGAGGCGGAGCCAGAAAAATCGAATGAGTGGGGCCAAGTGTTGCTAAGCCTTGTTGGGGAGGGCCACTCCATGAAAATACATATCATTGTTTACATGCATATTAGGCTTGAATCGGTGATGTTAGGGGGGCAGGCCCTGCTGGTCCCATGTCTTCGCCATTGTGCACACACAGGCCAAACTCCCACGCATCTATATACTACAATGAGAATCACATACAGTTTCAGTGGGCAGTCTTGTAGACAACCAGCACAAGCTTGAAACTCTAATATTGTTGAAACCAGAGTTATTAAGAAAGATCTTATAATGACCCAATATAAAAAGAACCCAGACGGCCCGAATATGCGCCTTAAGTTGTGTGCTAACCCAACTAACTGGTTCCAACCATATTCGGGATACTAACTGAGGTAGGTTAAAAGCCACATGAATTATCCATAATATCTTGGACGATGGATTGTCCCCTCAAGAAAGCACTCAAGCTGATGGAACTCAATCCATGCATCTCCGGAGCTAGACGGCTGGCAAGCAGTTTGCCAGAGCCCGCAGCGAGTGAAGAAAAGCTCAATTTTCTTCAAGCTGGACAATGCCAAAGTATTTGGCTCGGTTAGATGGCATTACCTATTTGATGTTCTCTAACACATGGGATTTTCTTGTAGGGACCTCATTGCACTCTCTTTGGCCACAACCTCCTCATGCACCCTACTCAATAGAGCTCCTATAACTCACACTTTGCCACCCAAGAGGATTGCGGCAGGGTGGCCCGCTCTTCCCCTTCCACTTCCTGTTGGCCATCGACCCACTTCAGAGGATCCTTGAGCGTGCTACTGATGTGGCATCCTCGGCCCTATTGCTCACTGCCACGCCTTCATCCAAGTTAGCCTCTATGATGACGATGCAGCCTGCTTCCTGAACCCCGCCAAGCACAAAGTTGATGCGCTGCACTCCATCCTTGTGACTTTTGGAAGTTTTTCAGGATTGTTAACCAACTTTGCTAATAAGTTGGCTGCCTTCCCAAATTTCTATGACAGTCAGACTGTGGCTATTGCTCTTGCTGGTTTTGAAGGGGATTATTTACTCTTTCCCAAGAAAATATTTTGGCTCCCACTTGTTGGGCTAAGTCCCTCCACATGGAGGTGTGTTGGTAGCCCAACATCAGCCCACACAATGTGAACCGTTGATCTTCGTTGCATCCAACGGTTGTGAGTGTTCCCTGATGAAGGGAGCAAGGAGAAAACCCTAGCTACTCCACCCCTACTGGTGGTGGCTGCCATTCGTGAGAATGTGAGAGCACACACAAGAGAGGAACAAAACTTGTGAGAGAGAGGGAGAAGAAGAAGTGGAGGTTCTGTCCAGATTTGTTGCATCTGACTAGACAGTGTTCAACCTGGTGATTGGAGGCTCAAACATGCTTGGATTGACCACAAACTTGGTGGGATCATTACTTACTTTGACTACTTCGATCTGGTTAGCAGGTTTGAGGATTGGGTCAGTGGAGCATCAGATTTGAGAGCGGTTTTGTTAGCTCTGACTGCTACAGTTTTAGAACAGAGTAGTTTTAGGGGACGATCAGTTTTGGTATGCAACTGGTGTCCAATTTGGCTGAAATTTTGGGGGTATCTCAAGAACTTGTGTGTCTACTTGTCTGCCAAATTTGGTGTTCTTTGGTTCAGTAGTTTAAGAGCAGTTTGCAAAACACTGAAGGGGACAGAAGATGTGTAAACTCTGCTTTGCTAAAATTTTGCCTTTTGTGGTTGGTGTTGCAGTTGCTGGTTCGCAACGTGGAGAGTGTGTTGTATATTTCTCTAGAGGTTCTAGAGAAGACTTTGTACTCACCATTCTCATAGTGAAATTTTGTGGACCGGTCGGTCCGCAGTCGTAATTTTTTAATCCTGAAGTTGAGGAGTTTTTTTCACATTAAAACATGTGTCACATGTGCATGTTGGTTGTGTTATTCCGCTGCTTACGTGTTGGTTGTTGTTGTCCTCAAAGTTCATGACAAGCGGAGGGGGTTGTGTGGTGTGCATATTTGCCATGTAGGTGCATTTGTGCAATGCATTGTTGTTGTCCATACCCCCAACAAATGGCATCAGAGTCTTGGTTTGCTTGTGCAAATTGCTGATTTCTTGTGGTGAAAGATGGAAGTGGATACCAATAGGATGATATCTTTGAATGGTATACAAGCATGGAAGGGCAAGATGGAGGACTTGCTATATGTCAAAGAATACTGGAAGCCAGTGTTCTCCACTGAGACGCCAGAGGGCATTGAGGAAGGTTAGTGGAAGGTACTTCATCACCAAGCTTGTGGGTTTATTCGGCAATGGGTCAATGACAATATTTTGAACATATCATTGATGAGACACATGCACACACCTTATAGCAGAAATTGGAAGAGTTGTTTGCCCAGAAAGAAGGTACAAAGAAGATGTTCTTGATCAAACAATTGATGTGTTTGAGGTACAAATAGGGCATTCTAATTGCAGATCATGTGAATACATTCCAAGCATTATAAATTCATCTTTCTTCAATGGGAATTACATTTGAAGATGAAGTGGGAGCCTTGCTGCTACTAGGCTCATTACCGGACAACTAGGAGACCTTCAAGGTCACGGTTTGCAATTCAACACCAAATGGAGTTGTCACTTGGAATCTTGTGAAAACTAGGGTACTAAATGAAGGAGTAGAGAAAGGTGGCTGAAGCTAGTTCTTCCTCACATTCAGAGGTGATGGTCACTCAGTCCAGGGGGAGAAGTAAGAGTAGAGGTCTAGGTAAAGGGGCAGAGAGAGGTAGGAGCAAATCAAGAGGCAAGTATGCTCATTATGAGTGCCACCGCTGCCATCAGAAGGGCCACATTAAGTGGCAATGTGACAAGTGGAAAAAGGATAAAAAGAAAAGGAAGAAGCAAGCTGACAGTGATAGTGACACAGAGGGCAACCGAGTTACTACAGTAGAAGAGGCTTGTTATGCATGCAGCAAATGAGGGCATATTTGGTTCCACTGTTGAGGAGAGGATCACTATTGTTTCTGATGAAACTGTCAACCTTGTGGATAGTGATGAGATGATTTGGATACCGGCCAGCAGTGCTTCCATTCATGCTACATCTTGCAGAGAGATCTTCATTAACTATATATCAGGTGATTTTGGTGTTGTGAAGATGGGGAACAATGATAGGGCAGCCATCATTGGAAAAGGAGATGTGCATTTGGAGACCGCAAATGGTACAAGGTTAGTCCTCGAATCTATGAGGCATGTTGAGGCACTTTGTCTCAATATTATCTCAGTTGGTTTGCTTGATGGAGATGATTACTTGAGCAGTTTTTGAATAGATAGTACAAGCTCACCAAAGGCAACATGGTTGTTGCAAGAGGTAAAATGGTCTCGGTTTTGTATCATGTTCATGCTAACTAGTTAGTGATTCTGTCAATGCACTAGAGAGGGTAATCATTGTGCTCTATGGCACAAGAGACTTGGGCACATGAGTGAGAAGGTGTGATGGTGCTAGTGAAGAAAAAATTGTTGAAGGGTGTGAAAGGAGTTCACATCAAGAAATGTTAAGATTGCCTAGCGGGGAAGTAACACAAAGTTGCCTTCAAGACTCTACCTCCTCGCAAGAAGCCTGAGATGTTGGACTTGATACATTATGATGTTTGCAAAATGTCTGTAAGATCTCTTGGTGGTGCTAAGTACTTTGTGACTTTTATTGATGACTTTTCTACGAAAGTTTGGGCCTTCACTTTGAGGACCAAAGATCACTAGGTGTATTCAAGCAATTCCAAGCCTCGGTTAAGAAATAAACTGAGAAGAAGATCAAGTGCATTCGCACTGATAATGGAGGATAGTACATTGGGCCATTTGATGCATATTGCAAGCAGCAAGGTATTAGGCATCAATTTACTCCATCAAAGACACCACAACTGAATGATCTCGCTGAGAGGATGAACAGGACAATTGTGAACAGAGTTAGATGTTTGGTGTCAAGTGCAAAGCTACGTAAGATCTTTGGAGGTAAGGCTTGGATGACTGTAATTTATCTTATTAATCTCTCACCAAGTTATCCTTTGGAGGGAGATGTTCCTAACATGGTTTGGTATGACAAGGACGTCTCATATGACCACCTGAAAGTTTTTTGCGTGCAAGACATTTGTTTATATTCCTCAAGATGAAAGGTCAAAGATTGATTTGAAGACACGACAGTGCATCTTTCTTGGCTATGGTGGTGATGAATTTGGCTACAAGCTATTTGATCATGTAGCAAGGAAAGTTGTGACAAGTCATGATGTAGTGTTTGTAGAAAACCATCCAATTGAGGATATTGTGAAGACAAAGGGGCGTGTTTCTCCTCAGCAACAACAAGACATGATTAATTCTGACCTAGTTCCTGTAGCTCCATCTCTAGTGCAAGTTGAAGCAGATGCAGAAGATGTACAAGATGATGTACATGGTGGTACAGGTAAAGGAGATGCTCCCCGGCAGCAGCAAGAGTACGATGCTGAAGTTGAAGATCCGGATTAGTGCTACTTGTGGAATGCGTTGGGATTTCCCCGAAGAGGAAGGGTGAAGTAATATAGTAGCAAAAGTATTTCCCTCAGTAAAGAACTAAGGTTTATCGAACCAGTACAAGAATTATCCAAACAACCTTTAGCAGTACCTCCACACCTAAGAGCAAATACTTGCACCCAATGCGGGCAAGAGGGTTGTCAATCCCCTTGTACTTGTTAATTGCAAATATCAAATCTGATAGTAGGAGATATATAAATTGCAAAGTAAAATAAAAGTAAATAAAATAAATTGCAGCAAGGTATTTGGGGTTTTAGTAATATGATTTAAATAGACCCGGGGGCATAGTTTTCACTAGAGGCATCTCTCTCATAAGCATAACGATACGGTGGGTGAACAAATTATTGTTGGGCAATTAATAGAAAGCGCATAGTTATGATGTTATTCATGGCATGACCAGTACATAGGCATTACTTCTGTGACAAGTAGATTGACATCCATCTGCATCTACTACTATAACTCCACCCCTCGACCGCTATCCAGCATGAATCTAGAGGTATTAAGTTCATAACAAACAGAGTAATGCTTGGAGCATGATGACATTATGTAGACAAAATAAGATCAAGTAATATGATCAAACCCCATCGTCTTGCCCTTAGTAGAAACAATACAAATATGTGCCTCGCTACCCCTTCCGTCACTAGGTGAGGACTCCGCAAGATTGAACCTACTACTACGCACCACTTCCACTGAAGATCTAATCATTAACTTGGCTAAAGATAACTCATAAATCGGAAATCATTACATAGCTATAACAATCACACATAATAAAGTTCAATGTATAACTCATTTACTTTCAATGAATAATATGATCATAAACCCACAATTCATCGGATCCCAACAAACACACAACACAAAAGGATTACATCATATCGATATCTGAAAAGAACATTGTATTGAAGATCGTAATGAGGGAGAGAGAGAGAGAGATAAAGGAGATAGAGGGAGAGAGAGAGAGATCTAGCTAATCACTATGGGCCCATAGGTCCTGTGGGGAACTACTCGCACATCATTGGAGGTGCAGCAAGGTTGATGTAGAAGCCCTCCGTGATTGATTCCCCCTCCGGCAGAGTACCGACGGAGGACTCCAAATGAGATCGTGGAAGAACAAAGGCTTGGGACGGTGGAATAATTTAGAAGGCACGAAAGGCCTTCTGCCGCCAGCAAAAAAATATGATGAAATAGGGTTACCCTGTCAGATCCCCCATGTGGGTTTAAATCCTTAAGCTTATCACTATTGAATAAGACTGAAAAGGGCAGGGAGCTTATCATGCCCATGATAATGTTAACCCATCTCTCCATGAATCCCAACTTTATCATAATAACTCCACTCCACGCGGCATATGTCTCTCAGCCTTATTTCTTTTCATAAAAGACCAGGGACAAAAAGCAGACTTTAGAAATAAACTCAATAACCTTGGAGGCGATCTTATAAAGAACATTGCACAAACTAATAGGCCGGAATGGGAAAAGTAACATTGGGTTTTTACCTTGGAAATAAGAAGAATAGTGTTGTTAATCTCATCCATTTGCGGAAGACCTGCCTCGGGTCTATTTGGTTGTGTCCTCAATGATTCCATGGTAGTTTGGCCTAGAAATCTTGATGTGTCCAAAACATGAAAGGGTCATTACTCTGGCCCACGTGACCCCCTGGTAAGCTATAATTCATGGTCGTGTCCAATCTTTTTTAGACTCTTATGACTTTATTGATAAGCATCAAGTACATTTTACAAGCATCAGTCTAAGTGGTGAAACACTCGAAACTGTGAGGACGGTACACACAGGACATTGACAAGATCCTGATGATGACAAACACCTACAAGTAGTGATTCGAAGGGCTAGTCTAAAGTGATGATGAGCCTTCACATTGTGTGTCCTGGGTACATATGATAACCTGTTTGGATTAAAACTAGAAGAGGATCAGACTTGGAATACTATGGCCCTAATCTGCCAAGGTCCTTCTGTCACATTTCAATCTGACCTAGCAGCCAAAGCAAGCACCTGCGAATCTGTGAGGAAGTAAGCATTGTGAAGACGAAGAGCTTCTGCCACCTTGACCGCCAGCAATAGACCGTACGCTTCAGCCTGGAGAGGAGAGCCTACTGGCGGAGACAACGCTGCAACATAGATGTTGGAAGCATGATGGTGACAAAGTTGGATGTGGATGCCCAATCCTGCTTGTTGCGGCTCACCATCAGACGATGGAGCCCATGCTGCATCTAAATATATCTGTACATCTGTATCTGCAAAAGGAATATCATGTTGTAGCTTTTCATGTTGTTGCTGACACAACCGCTGGTCATCAGTTGGCTGTTGAACCTGCAGGCTTGCATCAACGATCTGAAAATCCTACAATAAAGCTGAGAAGACAGCAAACACCTTTTTTGGATGTATTTTAGCGCGGTCGAAAAGAGCATCATTTCTAGCTTTCCAAATGCACCAAAGCATAGTGTAAAGATTATTAACTAACATGAAGGGATGATTAGAATTTAGTAGGAAATTAAGGATATCAGGAATAGAGTGTTGTTCTTGTTGTAAAGAGTCAGTGTTGATAAACCAAGGCTGTAGGAACCAAACAGCTTTCATGAAGTGGCAATCGAAAAACAAATGCATGTCATCTTCCTCTAAATTACACCTTGAGCAAATAAGTGAAATATGTCTAGAAAAATGACCTGCTCTTTTACCTGTTGCTAGGGATTTTCTTAGTAGTCTCCAAGCAAAGGTCTGAACTTTTGGGATCATTTGCTTCTCAGCCCAAACCTGATTGAGCAAGTTAAGAACCTGCTGAGGTACTTGTTTAGGCATCTAGTTCTGCGGCAACTACAGATTTTCAAAACAATGTCTATATGCACTTTTTGTTAAACACTTCCCTGCAGGAGTCAGTTTCCAAATAAGCATGTCTTGGCCCACATCATCAATGATAGAGTGTTTAAAATGGTGGTGGCCACATGTGGAGTAAAAAGAGAGTTAATTAGTTCATGGTTCCAAGCCTTACTATTTGGGATCCACAAGTCTTTAATAGTTGCAAGATAACTAAAATGTGGTTGCTGAATGACAAGATTGTCATAGATGTCCTGCCAACTATTAAACCAGGGAGTACTCCAAATGGAAGAGGAGCCATCAACTATTTGTGTAAAACAAGCAGATTCCAATAGAGGTTTTACCTTTAAAATGGCAGCCCAAAAAACAGATTTTGGACAACTAGGCTTAGCTCTCCAATTAGAAGTGTGAGTGTGGTATTTTGACTTCAAAATAAGAGCAAGATTACTAATTGGGTCTTGAGCAATTCTCCAAGCCGCAGAGAGGATCAAGCTCTGATTCAAGGCCTGGAGATTTCTAATACCTAAACCACCACTTTTCTTGTCAGTACAAATATCCGCCCATGCCCTTAAGCAAATATATCTTGAAGTGTTATCATCTTTTATCCATGTCCACCAAATCTCCTAATAATAGCAGTAATACTAGCAAGCAATTTTTTGGAGAACAAAATATTTGACATATAATAAACATGGATAGAAGAGAAAACATATTTAATAAGAGTAAGCCTAGCGGAGTGAGACGTTCTGTTTGCCTTATACGTTGTAAGCTTGGATTTAAACTTGTCCTCCACAAATGAGTAAGCAGCAGATCTATTCTTAGCAGGCAAGACCAGAGGATGTCCTAGGTGGATAAAAGAGTCATCGATATCAAGGACAGGAAACAAACCTTTTATTTCTTGTCTGAGCTGCAAATCAACATTAGCGGTAAACATAATTCCTGACTTTGCCCAATTTGGGACTTGGCCTGAAAGGGAACAGAAATGATTTAAGATCTGAAGGATGGCTTCAGTTTCCTGCTTTATTGCTGCACGAAACACCAATAGGTCATCTGCAAACATCAAGGAGTGTATAGGGGGCCATTGGGGACCCAAAGAGATATCAGAAAGCATGTTATTATGTATGGCATCCTGAAGAGCCATTGATAGTTCATTAACAGCTAAGATAAAAAGAGAGGGGGAGAGAGGACACCCCTGTCTATACCTCTGGAACTCTTAAATTTACCAAAAGGTTGCCCATTGATAATAACTAAAAAAGTATAAGTAGCTATGCAAGCATGAATCAACTTAATGAAATGGGCATTAAACCTTTACGAGCTAAAGCAACAGCAATAAAATCCCACTCGAGTCTATCAAAAACTTTAGCAAGATCAATTTTTAGCATGAAGCACTTTTGTTTGAAAGAATTTAAACTAAATGAGTGAGCAATCTCCTGGGCAACAATAATGTTACCAATCAAGAGAAGTCATATGTGTCGTAACATATTTTAGTTTGTAATGCTATTCCTATGAGCGGGTTCTACAACGAGTATTACGTATTAGTTCATTTCAAGGACGGTTAGCTAGAATCAGAGGAGTAGTTACCAATTGAAATGCACTAGTACGTGCAGATTTTGTACTTCCTCTGATCCGAATTAAATGATGCACACCCGAATTAAATGACGTGTGTCACTTAAATTGGATCAGAGGGGGCAGAAGTTTTACCTAAGAATCTCTAATTGAATAGCCTAACCAGGCGTGGGGACGAAACAACACTAGCCCAAGCAGGGCCAGGCAGTCGATTTTTCTCATGCACAATATGGAGGACATGAATCAAACAAACCATCACGTCCATAGGGGGAGCTCCTATTTGGCACACAGCACGCAGGGTGACAAGCAAACGTGCAGCTTTGCTCGCCAGCGTGAGCTTCTGGGCCGGCTCATGTGTTGTGAAAGACGCCCCAGGTTTTTTATTTCATTTCTTTTGCTCTCTGTTTTTTGTTTTTTGTGTTTTTTCTTCTTTAGAATAACTTAGGGTTTCAAAAAACTTTCAAATATCAAAACGATTGCAAATTATGAAAAAAAAGTGCATCCAAAAATATCCGTGGATTTGAAAATATGTTCAGAATTGCAAAATATATATTCAATTTTGGAAAAAGGTTAGGGAAATCATAAAATGTTCATGGTTTCAAAAAAAATTTGTGTGTTCAAAAGAAAATTTGTGAATCAAAAAAGTGTTCACGTACTCAAAAGAGTACAAGATTCCAATAAATATTCATGACATTAGAAAAATAGTAAGTTTAAAAACTGTTCACGAATTTCAAAAATTGATCGCGAGTTTGTAAAATATATTAACAAATTTAAAATTTTGTTCTCGAATTCAAAAAAACGCAAATTCAAAAAATGTACATGAATTCAAAAAATTGTGAATTCAAAATATATTCACAAACTTGGAAAAATAGGTTAGTTAATTCAAAAAATTTTCACGAATTGCGTAAATTGTTCTTAAGTTCCAAAAACGTTTGCGGGTTCAAAAAATGTTCAAAAATTTCAAAACAATATTCATGAAATTAGAAAAATAGAAAAAGGAATAAAGGAATGAAGGAAAAGCAAAGAAGAAAAGTAGAAAATAAAACAACAGAAGAAAATAATAGAAAATCCAAAGGAAAAAGCAATTGAAAAAACAGTATGGGCCGGCCCATATTAAGGACGTGGCGCATGGGGAGAGTATGCGCTGGGTCGCCATGCAGTGACCCACGCGCCAAATAGGAATTGTCGTCCACCGCGCGTGATCTCAGCCAGCTACGCCTTAGGAAAAACATCTCAGCCTACTGCAGCACGCCCGGTCTCCCAACGCATTCGCCTACAGGCCTAGCATAGCCTAGCCTACCCTGTACAGCCCCCCCCCCCCCCCACCACCACCACCACCACGGGGCACCCTTATATCTGGATTAAGAGCATGGTTAATAGTAGAGCCAGCTACCGGCTATATTAAGTTGTCATGTCACATATAGTTGACCTAACAACCAATACATATAGTAGCTAGTTGCTAAAAAGTAATACTTTATTAATACATGGTTTATCTTACTTCCACACGATGTTTATTAAAGCCAGTGTTACAGCCGGCTGTTAATCTGTAGCTCGCTTCCCTTTTCTCTCCTCTCCTCTCTCATCCAACTTAGTAGTCGGGGCGGCCCACTGTAACGAATAGTTTTTGAAAAACAAAACAAAGTGTAAAATGGTGCTAGCGAGGTATCAACCCTAAGATTGGCTTGTTGATTCCGAGCACTGTGCGACAGACTGAACTTGTTGCATAAATAGGTTAGTTAATTCAAAAATTGTTCACGAATTGCATAAATTGTTCTTAAGTTCCAAAAAAATTGCGGGTTAAAAAATGTTCAAAACAATATTCATGAAATTAGAAAAATAAAAAAAAGGAATAAAAGAAAGAAGGAAAAGAAAAGAAGAAAAGTAAAAAATAAAACGACAGAAGAAAATAATAGAAAATCCAAACGAAAAAGCAATAGAAAAATAGTATGGGCCGGCCCATATTAAGGACATGGCGCATGGGGAGAGTATGCGTTGGGTCGCTATGCAGCGACCCACGCGCCAAATAGGAATTGCCGTCCAGCGCACACGATCTCGGCCAGCTACGCCTTGGAGAAAATATCTCGGCCTGCTGCAGCACGCCCGATCTCCCCACGCATTCGCGTGCAGGCCTAGCCTAGCCTACACAGCCCCCCTCCCCTCCCACCACCACCACCATGGGTGCCCCTATATCTCGATTAAGAGCATGGTTAAAAGTAGAGCCAGCTATCGGCTATATGAAATTGACATGTCACACGTAGCTGACCTAATAGCCAATACGTATAGTAGCTAGTTGCTAACAAGTAATACTTTATTAATACATGGTTCACCTTACTTCCTCACAATGTTTTTTGAAGCCCGTGTTATAGCCGGCTGTTAATCTGTAGCTCGCTTCTTTTTTGTCTCCTCTCCTCTCTCATCCAACTTAGTAGTCGAGGCGGCCCACCGTAGCGAATAGTTTTTTTTAAAAAAAACAAAGTTAAAAATGGTGCTAGCGAGGTATCAATCCTGGGATTGGCTTGTTGATTCCGAGCGGTGCTATCCACTGCGACAGACTGAACTTGTTGTACACTATGGAGAAGGCGCCTACTAGAAGGAAAATGAGCCGGGTTTTACCAAGTTTACTTTCTTTTCCTGTGTTTACCCTTTTTTTCTCTTCATTTTAACTCGTCTAACTCAATATTCTTTTTATGTATTTTTTACTCGGTTTTCACATGCTTTTTCCGAAAAAAAATACTGCTTAACAAACACAGAAAATGTTGAATAAGTATTAAAATGTTGAATGAGTACTTCAAAGATGTTGAATAAGTATTAAAAAATATTGAACAAGTATTTGAAAAAATGTTGAACAATTATTTGAAAATGTTGAATAAGTAATAGAAATGTTGAATAAGTAATAAAAAAATGGGAATGAGTATTTTAAAAACTGTTGAACAAGTATTTGAAAATGTTAAAAGAGTATTAATAATGTTGAACAAGTATTTAAAAATGTTTAATAAGCATTAAAAATGTTGAACGACTATTTAAAAATTATTGAACATGTATTTGGAATATGATGAATAAGTAATAAAATGTTGCATAAGAGTTTGGACAATGTTGAACGTGCATACAGAAAATGTTGATCATGTATATTAAAAGTGTTGAATATGTATTTGAAAAATGTTGAGCAAGTATTTGAAAAATGTTGAACAAATATTAAAAAATGTTGATCATGTATATAAGAATGTAGAATGAAAACAGAAAGAAACAAAGAAAAACAAAAAATGAAACAAATCGGAAAGAAGAAAAACGAAAAGAATGAAAATTCGGAGAAGATAAAAATAAAAGAAAAGAAAATGAAAAAATAAAAGAAAAAATGGAGAAGACCGGCTCTGCTCGCCTCTAGTAGGTCGCAGTCCGACTACTAGCTAGTAACTCAAAGTGGGCGGAGTAGTTAGTTGCGCCGGTGACCGCGCTGGAGACCGGGGTTTGAACCCTGGGTTCGCCCATTTTCTTCACGATTTTTTGAATCTGTGAGCGCTAACTGGGCCGGCCCAATACTATTTACGTCGATGCGAAAGATCCCTGGGGAATCACTTAGTGCGATAAATAGTCGCTGCGCCCCACCACCTGGCCGCCTCGCTTAAACTGGTCCTTGCCCAAGCACATCACCTTGCATAGGCTGCACCAGGCAGCGCTATGTCTCGCTTAGAGCCAGACCCGTCGGGAATCTCCCTAAGGCTTTGTTCGGTTACACCCTGCCCTAAGAGGATTGGAGGGGATTTGGGGGGGATTTGACTTGTAGAGGAGTCTCGCGCGGGAGTGGGGACCGAACATGGCCTAAATCCACCTCAATCCCTGTCAAAACCCCTCCACAACCCTGTCAACCGAACATGGCCTAAATTGGCCAGCCCCGCGCGGGAGTGCAGAGCCTCATTTTTTCTGGTTTTTCTTCATGTTTTTTGCTTTCATTTTTTACTTTATACTTCCAAGTATTCTAAATATATATTACAAAAAACACTTTACATAAAACATTTGAAAAAATGTTAATCAGTCATTAGAAAAATGTGAAATGTGTATTGAAAAAATATTCCTCATTTATACAGAGAATATACAATGTGTATGAAAAAACAGACAACATGTTAATTAGTCAAGTATTTAGAAAATGTTAATCAAGTATTTGAAAAATGTTAGATGTGTATAGGAAAAGTGTTTGTTGTGTATACGAAAAATGTATACAAAACACACAATGTGTACGAAAAAATGTTGATCATGTATTTTAAAAACTTCCCATTGGCTTCGTAATAATAGAGTGTTCGAACAGGGTTGCTATTAGGACCGAAAGTATATCGACCAGAGGGGGGGTGAATGGGAAATTCAAATTTTCTTTCGAAAGCTTTGAAACTTAAGTCAATCACACAACAGAATAGGGCGTCGAAGGAAATATGTTGAATCAATCTTCTTCATCAGAAGCATACTAAATAACTACTCACAAATTTCACAGGTAAAACTGAGGTACAGGATGGTAACAAATAAATACATATGATGACGAAGAGCTGGGAAGAACACAGACACACGGTGTGAAGATAACAGTATAGACTGATCAAGATATCTATCGGCACAGAACACGAATAAGAATTACTGAAGGAAATGCAGTAGAATAGAAATAACCAGTGGTGCTCAATGGCGATAGAGAGATTTGGTAGACCAGCTCATCCTTCTGCCAAAGGGATACGTCTGGTTGAAGGGGTTGTTACTTAACATTGAAGATAAACTCTCTTCATCCTATTCTCCTTCAACACAGAGCTGGTCAGACACAGGTTGATTTCACTCGTGGTAGATCCTTGTCGGCGATCTCCAAACCTTCGGTCGACCTTCGCGAACCACAATCACTCTTGGCTGTTGAAGATCAGGCTCGGTGAAGACAACAACTCTTCATCACTCGAAGCCGAAACCTATCCGTCTAGAGTGTGCGCAGCTCTCTAGAGTAATAGGTACAATAACTCTCACTCAAAGCCGCTGTGATGCTAAACCACTGTCTAAGTTTGGGCTCTTGGTTTTTCTCTGGGTGGATCTTAAACTCAAATCACTCGGAGAGGGGTTGCTCAAATCAATCTTCTTAGAAATTTCAAGCGGAGCAGCCAACGGACAACGTTGGAGCGGGGTGGCTATTTATAGCCGCAGCCTTCCCTGATGGGAAATGAACAAATTAGACATCGGGATCAGCCAATGACCAACGACACAATTCCAACAGTCGGATTTGAGCACATTGGTAACATTTCTTGTGGAGCAAGAAATGCTAACTCCTCGGTCCGAGGCAAATCTCTCGCAGCGAAGAAGATCACGGTCTCTTGTTGGTAAGTATTTTCTCGGAGCTCAAAGAGATTTCTCTCGCAAATTTCATAGGTTTCGGCTAAGCATCACAGCGGATCTAAGCATCGAGAACATATACCCCTCTTAATAGTGCGGAGGTCCTATGACTCAATTGAATGAAAGAAGAACAACTAAATGAATGCTACGTCTTCACATAGTCTTTGACTTCCATGGCTGCAGTCAATTTCTTTGGACGACAGTACCGAATCAAACGCTTTGCTTCAGCAGTAAACCTTCGAGTGGTCAATTTATTCTCATCAATCTTCTCGACTCTATCACTTCAACAAGTATATCTCATTTTTCTCTGCAACGTAGATGTGCTTCGGTGAAGTTCCTCAAACTCAGCACTAGAGACAGCATATTCTTCCGTTGTGTATGGACTTTTCTCTCTGTATGCACTAGCAAACAAGTTAGTCCATACCTGTTTCTGTCAACAATCTCCAAAACACAAGATAGGAAGATATTACACCAACAATCCCCCAGCCCGTTTTGGACGACTGTTGACAAAACAAATCACATCAAATGATAGATAAGGAATGAAATGTAATGCGAAGAATAATGAAAAGACGAGAGATAATTACGAAGATGAAATATTCTCCCCCTTAAGATATGCTTCGGTTCGGGAAACAAGATTTCTCTTCCTATGAGTGTCATTGATAGCAGATCATATAATTGAGGTCTTTGAATGCACTCGACGGTGTCTGAGGTAGTTCCTGTCACAAAAACTTCAACAAGGGTTAGATGTGAAGCAAGCGTTGAGAGATTTGTGACAAGGATAAGTCATGAAGGTTTTCTCAGAACACAATTTGAATCCACATGAGATATAGTTTTCCTGCATGTTAGATATTCGATATGATCAGAGCAGGATCAAAAAATAATTCGTTGCTCTAAGTGGATATGCTTTGAAGGTGATTTTCCTGCAATAGAGATGATGCAAATGATATCTAAGAGGAAAAACACTTTGTCAGTCATATAGATAGCCTTCAAAAAGGTACTTTGTACATAGGCTACCTTTAACTTCCTACAATATTAGATAATGAGAGATAGCAATAAGAGCATATCCAACCACAACAACTATACATCATTTAGAACTTGAGGTACTTTTCAATATAATATATCATTTGATGATTCTCTGTTCTTCTTTGAGGAGCAGTTATGTGTTCCTGTAAGATAAATGATTTCCGATGATAATCAGTCATAGGATAAACATTCGATGGCGCTTGTAGACAAATAGTGCGAAGCAAATAATATTACACACGGTTATTAACGTTACATGACGATCGAATTTTTCAGCACCACATGTGGTGCGATAAAGTTCTTGAAGCAAATTGTTCGAGGGGAAACCAAATGGCAAACAAAAACACACACCCTACAAACCCCAATAAACTATCACTCAATGTAATTCTCCCCCTTTTGTAACAAGTGTCAAAAAGGAAAGAGAGGACATTCAAGGAATTACTCTGTGGGAGAATCTTCTGAATCAGAATAGAAACGACTCGTAGAATCAGAGTCAAAAGAATGTGGAATGGTCGAGGCATAAGCAGGAGTAGCAGCCTTGGCCTTGGAAGGATGGACATCAGGCTTGTAGATACGAGTGCTGGTGTATCTACAATCTCATCATCATGATTAACAAACAGCAGATCTGGTAAAGCAAAACGCTAAGGGAGTACTGGAGTTTGTCTTCGGATACGCGGTACTTCAAGCAAGTCCAGATGATCATATTCCTTGAATAGGCCCTTCTTGGCTAGATCCTTGTGAGAGTAATGCTTCCACGGCAAGGTCCGTGATCACTTTCTTGCATCCTTCTCATGCAGAAGAATTTGGCGAGTGTGATTGTGAATCAGATTCAACTCAGTCGTCAATTCCACTTTTTCTTTTCTGTCCATCCCGATGTGTCTTTCCAAAGTCTGCTGCGCGCGAATACAAACCTCAGATTGATGGATTTTCTTTGTATTGGATTTCAATCCTAGCATCTGTGTCCGTGGTGCATTATCAGATGTAGAGGCGTTTGCAGCAGCATCGACCGGTTTCTTCCCTTTTCTGTTATCCTTTACAATGCGCAGAATGTCACGAACTGGTGGCATGAATACTTTCAGCTCGTAAGCCTAGAAGAATTTCTCATATGTGAGCTTCTCAATGGAGAACATAATCCATGGAGCATATGGTTTCAGCGATTGAGGACTATCTGCAGCACATGCCATGTTCCGAATGAAAAGATCAGGAATGCCAAACTGATTCCGTGAGATATTGATACAAGAGCATTTCCTACGATGCCTTTAATGGAGTTGGGCCTGTTTGTTGGCGTGATGGTATTGCATAGAATGTGAAAGAGCACTTTGTTATCGTATGCGAACTTCTTTGGATCAACATCAATGCATTCGTCGCCCACCATAGTAGGATCCATCAGGATATGGAGTTGTTCATTGGACACTTCCTAGAAATGCAATATGTGTTCTCTATTATTCTCAAATTCACATCAAGGCAAATTTATCAGAGCCAAAAGGTGATCCTTCGAGCATTTGATTCTCTCCCTGCTAGTCATCCATTCAAGCGTCCATGTTGAGGTATTGCCCAAATCTCCTGTGATGTACATCATGGCATAGAACTGAACAATAACTTCCTTGTTCCAGCCACGATTGAAACGCATGAATCCCTTCAGAAGAGCATGTTCAATATGATCAAATGTATTATGGAAGCAGGGCATCTCTTCGAGCTTGGCGAAGTTCAACACCTTATGATTGAAAATCATGTGCTTGCCAAACAAGATTCGAGCATAATAGATTGCTTACTCTTCTGTCTAGAATCTGGGTGATAATGAAGTCCTTTCTTCATCATACAGGATGGCCCCAAAGAATTCAAGATTCGATGAATGAAGTTATTCGTTGAAAGCGGGGCCATTGGGGCCATACTCAGCTGAGAATAGTGGAAATGATTCCTGAGGATTTTTCCGTTGTTCTTCATTGTTAATTTCCATCGGCTGAACATCATCGGAGGCTGGCGCATTCTCTTCGATGGGCTTCAACGGTGCAAGATGCTTTGCAGCATTTTCTGAGGCAGATGGCATGGGATCACTGGACTGACTGTCATTTTTCTTCGCTGGAACTCCTTCAGTGGCTTTCTCAGAGTCATGCACTAGGGCCTTTTCTATCGGTGAGGTCTCAACTGTGGGTGGTACAAAAACTTTCTCATACTCTTGAGTCACAACCTGATCTCCTTCAGTCTGCTGAGGCAATTTTGGTGGTACAACTTGGTGTGACACAACTGGTGGTGCAACTTCTTGATCTTTATCTTTGGGAGCCATGGGATCTTCAAATTTCTTTTCTTCCTGCTCTGGCTGTGAAGCCAAAGATGCAGGAGCAGGTTCAACCTCCATCGGAGCAGGAGCTCCAGATGAGGAGACCATAGGGAAATTACCTTGGAAGCGATTAGCTCCCCCTCAACCTTCTCACCCTCCTTGGTGGATCCAAAGGGTTCAGCTTGTGCTTCCTTCAAAGGCGATGAGGTTGCCTTTTCCATCTCAATCACTTCGTCAATCTTTTCTTCGGGAGCATTTTACTCGGGCACAATGTTCACTTCATCAGGATTGACAAGATACATATCCACAACATCAGCTTCTTGTTTGCCTGGGGTAGGAATGATAACTGTCGCAGGCACAGACTGTTGTCTGGTAACTTCCTCGGGACGAGGGGATAGAGGAATCTGTTGCAATGGGATACTTGTATCGATGGGTGCATCAGAAGATACAGATTGGGTACGGCGATCCTTAATCACTTTTGGCTTATTGGCTCTAGCCAGAGCTCTCTGACATTTTTCTTCTCGTTCTCTACGTCGAGCAAGATCTGCTTGATGCTTAATCTCTTCTTTCCTACTATCACAAAGCTACAAGACATCCATCTTCATCCTGGAGTGCCAATCAATCTTGTTATTTCTCATGGTAGTGAGAGCTTTGGTGATCTCAAGAATTGCCTTATTCACATATTTTCTTTCAGACTCAGATTTAGCTTCCCTTCTCATTTTCTCCAGAAGCTTCTTATCATCCACAGCTTGATTGAGTTCTTTGGTGATTTCTTTTAGATCAGAGAAGTGCTTTTCTACCATCTTGGTAACATCTTCAGGCAGACCCAAACTTCCCAAATCAGCTGGATTAGCATCATAGGAGGCACCTTCAATGATGTCAAATGTAAGATCAAAATCATATTCCTCTATGGGAGCGGGAATGATTTTCTTCGCCTTCTTGGCAGGTGCAGAAGCTTTTTCATCAGTCATTAGCTTTCTCTTTGCCACTGGGGCAGCAGAACCGGAAGGGTTTTTTTGAGGGGACGGGAGGAAGTCTTGGTGAAGATCTCACTAGTGGCAAAATATTTGCTAGAGATGGGGTTTGGTACGGCTTATCGAGCAGCGCTTTCTGATCATACATGAGAATTTCTTCACCAGCATTACCATCAGACAAATCCTCATCAGACAAGGTAGGTGCAAATTTTCTAGATTTTCTTGAAACAGACTTCTTCTTCGGAGCTCGAGGAGAAACAGATTTCCTCTTCTTCTTTTCTTTTTGGGCAGGCGCCCTTTCCTTCTTTTCAATCACATCCTGTTGAGTCAACTCAACATTTCACTATTCCACTTGATTTTTCTTCGCAATTCTTGCCTCACGCTTGGCCTTGGCCTTTTCCCTCTTTGCAACTTCCCCGGGAAAATCAGCTATGGTTTTCAAGGAATCTGCTTGAGCATTTGGAGGAGGCGCTGGCCTTACTTATTCATCGTCCTGCCGAAGGTAGCCCTCTGCAATGCAATCATTCCAGGGTGGAGTGAATGAAAACAGGATCTGCTATTTTCTTCGGACATTCTCATAATTAAACCATTTCTTCACCCAATGACAGCTAATCTTTTGCAGCATGTTGTTCCTTTCCTGGGCAGTTTCTACTCCAGGTGGAGTCATGTATGTTTCTTGATCAGACATCTCAACCGCAGTATTTCTTTCTCTTCCGCAGCCACCCTTTTTGGGATTTCCATCAGAGAACATGGTTTTCGAGTCTATGACTAGCTCATCCTCTAGCTGACTTTGAGCTGAGGGAACATCATCTTCTTCTTTAGCTGATTCTGATTCAACCTTTTTCTTCGGTGCTCTTGGCGGTTTTGTAGATTTTCTTTCAGCCACACGCAGCTATTGTGGAATATCTTCATCTGGCCCAGACTGCTCATCTGAACTATTAGCCGTGACCACTCCTGAGAAAACAAATGCAAATTCGAAAGAAAATATGGGAAGAAGTCACAAACATGTATAGAAACATTTTAACTCAAAACAAATAAGTTTTCGGAAGAAGCATAGGATCCTTGATATATACTAGCAAGATATCGTCGAGAGAATGGCAATATGCCGTAAGACAACATAACCATTCCTCTAATCTTTCGATGTATACATAGTGAACCCTAGATTCACGAGACTAGTATGAAGAAAAACTACAAACTGTACAAGTCAAGTCTTGGTGAATCCTAGAAAGGGAAGAAAATAAAAGGCGACTGGATGAACTGCCCTAGAACAGGAAGGGAATAGAGCAAGTTCTAGATCTGAACGCCCTAACTTGGCGAGACAGATCGACTATGGCAGTACGAGAAAGAAGAGTTACCACACTGGCGCGACCAATGGTGACGGAGCTCCGCAGAGTTGCGTGGTGAGGCTTGATGTCAATGCTGCTTCGAGCTCGGGCTCGGGAGAAGAGCGAGAGGAGGGTTTGAGGTCGAATAGGGAAAGAGCTAAGGAAGAAGACACCCACAGAGGGGGGGGGTTATATAGCCTGAGGGACAAACCGCCCACTCTAAGATCTACGAATGAAAAACTCAGTATGTTCCACATTCAACGGACAGGATCATGATCAAGATATCGTGGGCATGTGTTAGCCGTTTCCTGCGAAAATCTTTGTAACTGAACTGGATGCCGAAAGGTTTGACGAAGCACAAGCGCCAATACAGATGAAAAATTGAAGTTGATTTCATTCGCAACCAAGGACGTAGGAGAGAAATCTTCTTTGGATCAAGTAGCATGTTTATGACACGACGAATCGAGAACAAACTAGAAAAAGAACAGACTCGAAGCACAAAAATGTCGAACAAGAACACAACCACTTCGAGAGAAAACTCGGAAAGATAAGCACCAACAAAAATGGATCTCAGGGCTTGAGGTAAACATGAGATATCCCTGAGAGGGTTTCCTACAAGGGGTGATTAGTTCTTATTCACTACCCACACTTGTATGGGAGGTGAGGATATCATCTGCTTTGCCTTGCTTGGAATATTTCTTCGGTCAGTCCTGCGAGACACCTGTGCATTATAATGTGTTGGGAACGCAGTAATTTCTAAAAATTTCCTATGATCATGCAAGATCTATCTAGGTGATGCATAGCAACAAGAGGGGAGAGTGTGCCCACGTACCCTCGTAGACCGAAAGCAGAAGCGTTAAGTAACATGATTGATGTAGTCGGACGTCTTCGCGATCCAACCTATCAAGTACCGAACGCACAACACCTCCGCGATCTGCACATGTTCAGCTCGATGACGTCCCACTAACTCTAGATCCAGATGAGTCCGAGGGAGAGTTCCGTCAACATGACGGCGTGGTGACAGTGATGATGAAGTTACCGGCGCAGGGCTTCGCCTAAGCACTACGACGATATGACCGAGGTGGAAAACTGTGGAGGGGGCACCGCACGCGGCTAAAGATTAACTTGTGTGTCTATGGGGTGCCCCCTCTCCCGTATATAAAGGAGGGAGGAGGAGGAGGTCGGCCAGGGGAGGAGGTGCGCCATGGGGGGGGGCAATCCTACTCCAAGTAGTAATCACCCCCCCCCCCTTCCTATTCCAACAAGGAGAAGGGGGAAGGAGGGGAGGAGAGAAGGAAAGGGGGCCCGGCCCCCCTAGTCCAATTAGGTGCGCGCCACACCTTGGCCTGCCTCCTCTCTTCCACCACTTGGCCCATGAGGCCCATTAACCCCCCCCCCCCCCCCCCCCGGGGGTTCCGGCAACCCCCCGGTACTCCAGAAAATACCCGATACACCTCGGAACTATTCCGGTGTCTGAATATAGTCTTCCAATATATCAATCTTTATGTCTCGACCATTTCGAGACTCCTCTTCATGTCCGTGATCTCATCTGGGACTCTGAACAACCTTCAGTACATCAAATCACATAAACTCAGAATACCAATCGTCATCGAACGTTAAGCGTGCGGACCCTACGGGTTCGAGAACTATGTAGACATGACCGAGACACGTCTCCGGTCAATAACAAATAGCGGAACCTAGATGCTCATATTGGTTCCTACATATTCTACGAAGATCTTTATCAGTCAAATCGCATAACAACATACGTTGTTCCCTTTGTCATCGGTATGTTACTTGCCCGAGATTCAATCGTCGGTATCATCATACCTAGTTCAATATCGTTACCGACAAGTATCTTTCCTCGTTCCGTAATATTTCTTCCCGCAACTAACTCATTAGTCACAATGCTTACAAGGCTTATAGTGATGAGTATTACCGAGAGGGCCCAGAGATACCTCTCCGATACACGGAGTGACAAATCCTAATCTCGATCTATGCCAACCCAACAAACACCTTCGGAGACACCTGTAGAGCATCTTTATAATCACCCATTTACGTTGTGATGTTTGATAGCACAGAAGGTGTTCCTCCGGTATTCGGGAGTTGCATAATTTCATAGTCTGAGGAACATGTATAAGTCATGAAGAAAGCAGTAGCAATGAAACTGTAACGATCATAATGCTAAGCTAACGGATGGGTCATGGCCATCACATAATTCTCCTAATGATGTGATACCGTTCACCAAATGAAAACACATGTCTATGGTTATGAAACATAACCATCTTTGATTAATGAGCTAGTCAAGTAGAGGCATACTAGGGACACTTTGTTTTGTCTATGTATTCACACATGTACTAAGTTTCCGGTTAATACAATTCTAGCATGAATAATAAACATTTATCATGAAATAAGGAAATAAATAATAACTTTATTATTGCCTCTAGGGCATATTTCCTTCAGTCTCCCACTTTCACTAGAGTCAATAATCTAGTTCACATCGCCATGTGATTTCACCAATAGTTCACATCGCCATGTGACCAACACCCAAAGGGTTTACTAGATACAATAATCTAGTTCACATCACTATGTGATTAACACCCAAAGAGTATTAAGGTGTGATCATGTTTGGCTTGTGGGAGAAGTATAGTCAACAGGTCTGCTAAATTCAGAGTCGTATGTATTTTGCAAATTTTCTGTGTCTACAATGCTCTGCTTGGAGCTACTCAAGCTAATTGCTCTCACTTTAAATATGTATCCAGATTGAGACTTAGAGTCATATGGATTGGTGTAAAATCTTGCATCGACGTAACTCTTTACGACGAACTCTTTATCACCCCCATCACCGAGAAACATTTCCTTAGTCCTCAATAAGGATAATTTTGACGGTTATCCAGTGATCTACTCTTAGATCACTATTGTACCCCCTTGCCAAACTCATGGCAAGGTACACAATAGGTCTGGTACACATCACAATATACTTTATAGAACCTATGACTGTGGAATAGGGAATGACTTTCATTCTCTTTCTATCTTCTGCCATGGTCGGGCTTTGGGTCTTACTCAAACCTTGTAATACAGACAAGAACTACTTCTTTGACTGATCCATTTTGAACTATTTCAAAAACTTATCAAGGTATTTACTCATTGAAAAATCTTATCAAGCGTCTTGATTTATCTCAATAGATCTTGATGCCCAATATGTAAGCAGCTTCATCGAGGTCTTTCATTGAAAAACTCTTACTCAAGTAACCCTTTGTGCTATCCAGAAATTCTATATCATTTCCAATCAACAATATGTCATCCACATATAATATTAGAAATGCTACAGAGCTCCCACTCGCTTTCCTGTAAATACAGGCTTCTCTAGAAGTCTGTATAAAACCATATGCTTTGATCACACTATCAAAGTGTTTATTCCAACTCCGAGAGGCTTGCACCAGTCCATAAATGGATCGCTAAAGCTTGCACACTTTGTTAGCACCCTTTGGATCGACAAAACCTTCTGGTTGCATCATATACAACTCTTCTTCCAGAAATTCATTCATGAATGCAGTTTTGACATCCATCTGCCAAATTTCATAATCATAAAATGCAGCAACTGCTAACATGATTCAGACAGACTTAAGCATCGCTACGGGTGAGAAAGTCTCATCGTAGTCAACTCCTTGAACTTGTCGAAAACCTTTTGTGACAAGTCGAGCTTTGTAGATAGTAGCACTACTATCAACGTCCGTCTTCCTCTTGAAGATCCATTTATTCTTAATGGCTTGCCGATCATCGGCACCAAAGTCCTTACTTTGTCCTCATACATAGATCCCATCTCAGATTTCATGCCCTCAAGCCATTTTGCGGAATCTGGGATCATCATCACTTCCTCATAGTTCGTAGGTTCATCATGGTCTAGTAACATGACTTCCAGAATAGGATTACCGTACCACTCTGGTGCGGATCGTACTCTGGTTGACCTACTAGGTTTGGTAGTAACTTGATCTGAAGTTTCATGATCATCATCATTAGCTTCCTCACTAATTGGTGTAGAAATCACTGGAACTGATTTCTGTGATGAACTACTTTCCAATTTGGGAGAAGGTATAATTACCTCATCAAGTTCTACTTTCCTCCCACTCACTTCTTTCGAGAGAAAACTCCTTCCCTAGAAAGGATCCATTCTTAGCGACGAATATCTTGCCTTCGGATATGTGATAGAAGGTGTACCCAACAGTTTATTTTGGGTATCCTATGAAGATACATTTCTCTGATTTGGGTTTGAACTTATCAGGTTGAAGCTTTTTCACATAAGCATCACAGCCCCAAACTTTAAGAAATGACAACTTTGGTTTCTTGCCAAACCACCGTTCATAAGGCATCGTCTCAACGGATTTTGATGGTGCCCTGTTTAATGTGAATGCATCTGTCTCTAATGCATAACCCCAAAACGATAGTGGTAAATCGGTAAGAGACATCATAGATCGCACCATATCCAATAAAGTGCGGTTACGATGTTCACACACAGCATTACGATGTGGTGTTCCAGGTGGCATGAGCTGTGAAACTATTCCACATTGTTTAAATGAAGGCCAAAATCGTAACTCAAATATTTTCCTCCACGATCAGATTGTAGAAACTTTATTTTCTTGTTACGATGATTCTCCACTTCACTCTGAAATTCTTTGAGCTTTTCAAATGTTTCAGACTTGTGTTTCATTAAGTAGATATACCCATATCTGCTCAAATCATCTGTGAAGGTCAGAAAATAACGATACCCGCCACGAGCATCAACACTTATTGGACCGCATACATCGGTATGTATTATTTCCAATAAGTCACTAGCTCGTTCCATTGTTCCAGAGAACGGAGTTTTAGTCATCTTGCCCATAAGGCACGGTTCGCAAGCATCAAATGATTCATACTCAAGTGATTCCAAAAGTCCATCTTTATGGAGTTTCTTTATGCACTTTACACCGACCCAAACGGCAGTGCCACAAATAAGTTGCATTATCATTATCAACTTTGCATCTTTTGGCATCAATACTATGAATATGTGTATTACCTCGATCGAGATTCAATAAACCATCAACATTGGGTGTATGACCATAGAAGGTTTTATTCATGTAAACAGAATAACAATTATTCTTTTTCTTAAATTAACAGTATTGTAATTAACATGATCTAATCATATTCATGCTCAACGCAAACACCAAATAACATTTATTTAGGTTCAACTCTAATCCCGAAAGTATAGGGAGTGCTCTATGATGATCATATCAATCTTGGAACCATTTCCAACACACATCGTCACTTCATCCTCAACTAGTCTCTATTTATTCTGCAACTCCTATTTCGAGTTACTAATCTTAGCAACCAAACAAGTATCAAATACCCATTGATTACTATGAGCACTAGTAAGGTACACATCAATAATATGTATATCAAATATACCTTTGTTCACTTTGCCATCCTTCTTATCCGCCAAATATTTGGGGCAGTTCCACTTCTATTGACCATTTCCTTTGCAGTAGAAGCACTTAGTTTCAGGCTTAGGTCCAACTTTGAGCTTCTTCACGGGAGTGACAACTTGCTTGCCATTCTTCTTAAAGTTCTGTTTCTTTTCCTTTGCCCTTTTCTTGAAACTAGTGGTATTGCTTAATCATCAACACTTGATGCTCTTTCTTGATTTCTACCTTCGTCGATTTCGACATCAAGAAGAGCTCGGGAATCGCTTTCGTCATCCCTTGCATACTATAGTTCATCACGAAGTTCCAGTAACTTGGTGATGGTGACTAGAAAACTCTGTCAATCACTATCTTATCTGGAAGATTAACTCCCACTTGATTCAAGTGATTTTAGTACCCAGACATTCTAAGCACATGCTCACTAGTTGAGCAATTCTCCTCCATCTTTTAGGCAAAGTACTTGTCATAGGTCTCATGCCTCTTGACACGGGCATGAGTCTGAAATACCAACTTCAGCTCTTGGAACATCTCATATGCTCCGTGACGTTTCAAAAATGTTTTTGAAGTCCTGGCCGTAAAACATGGTACACTAAACTATCAAGTAGTCATCATATTGAGCTAGCCAAACGTTCATAACGTCTGCATCTGCTCCTGCAATATGTCTGTCACCTAGCGGTGCATCAAGGACATAATTCTTCTGTGCAGCAATGAGTATACACCTCAGATCATGGACCCAGTCCACACCATTGCTACTATCATCTTTCAACTTAGTTTCCTCTAGGAACATATTAAAAACATAGGGAAGCTATAACGCGAGCTATTGATCTACAACATAATTTGCAAAATACTATCAGGACTAAGTTCATGATAAATTAAAGTTCAATTAATCATATTACTTAAGAACTCCCACTTAGATGGACATCTCTTCTAGTCATCTAAATGAGCACGTGATCCAAATCAACTAAACCATGTCCGATCATCACGTGAGATGGAGTAGTTTTCAATGGTGAACATCACTATGTTGATCATATCTACTATATGACTCGCGCTTGACCTTTCGATCTCTAGTGTTCCGAGGCCATATCTGCATATGCTAGGCTCGTCAAGTTTAACCCAAGTATTCTGCATGTGCAAAACTGGCTTGCACCCGTTGTATGTGAATGTAGAGCTTATCTCACCCAATCATCATGTGGTGTCTCGGCACAAAGAACTATCGCAATGGTGCATACTCAGGCAGAACACTTACACCTTGAAATTTTAGTAAGGGATCATCTTGTAATGCTGCTGCCGAACTAAGCAAAATAAGAATATAAAAGATAAACACCACATTCAATCAAAATATGTGACATGATATGGCCATCATCATCTTGTGCCTTTGATCTCCATCTCCAAAGTACCATTATGATCTCCATCATCACCGGCATGACACCATGATCTCCATCATCTTGATCTTTATCAACGTGTCATCACACGGTCGTCTCGCCAACTATTGCTTTTGCAACTATTGCTATCGCATAGCGATAAAGTAAAGCAATTATATGGCGCTTGCATCTTATGCAATAAAGAGACAACCACAAGGCTCCTGCCAGTTGCTGATAACTTTAACAAAACATGATCATATCATACAACACATCATGTCTTGGCCATATCACATCACAATATGCCCTGCAAAAACAAGTTAGGCGTCCTCTACTTTGTTGTTGCAAGTTTTACGTGGCTGCTACGGGCTTCCAGCAAGAACCGTTCTTACCTACGCATCAAAACCACAACGATTTTTCGACAAGTGTGCTATTTCAACCTTCAACAAGGACCGGCCGTAGTCAAACTCGATTCAACTAAAGTTGGAGAAACAGACACCCGCCAGCCACCTATGTGCAAAAGCACGTCGGTAGAACCAATCTCATGAACACAGTCATGTAATGTCGGTCCGGGTCGCTTCATCCAACAATACCGCCAAACCAAAGTAAGACGTTGGTGGTAAGAAGTATGACTATTATCGCCCTCAACTCTTTGTGTTCTACTCGTGCATAAAACATCTACGCATAGACTTGGCTCGGATGCCACTGTTGGGGAATGTAGTAATTTTAAAAAAAAATCCTACGATCACGCTGTTGGGGAACGTAGTAATTTCAAAAAAATTCCTACGCACACGCAAGATCATGGTAATGCATAGCAACGAGAGGGGAGAGTGTTGTCCACGTACCCTCGTAGACCGAAAGTGGAAGCGTTAGCACAACACGGTTGATGTAGTCGTACGTCTTCACGATCCGACCGATCAAGTACCAAACGCACGGCACCTCCGAGTTCAGCACACATCCAGCTCGATGACGTCCCTCGAACTCTGATCCAGCCGAGCTTTGAGGGAGAGTTCCGTCAGCACGACGGCGTGGTGACGATGATGATGTTCTACCGACGTAGGGCTTCGCCTAAGCACCGCTACGATATTATCGAGGTGGCTTATGGTGGAGGGGGGCACCGCACACGGCTAAGAGATCAATGATCAATTGTTGTGTCTATGGGGTGCCCCCATGCCCCCGTATATAAAGGAGCAAGGGGGGAGGCGGCCGGCCTAGGAGGAGGGCGCGCCAAGGGGGGAGTCCTACTCCCATTGGGAGTAGGACTCCTCCTTCCCTTGTTGGAGTAGGAGAGAAGGAAAGAGGGGGAGAGGAAGAAGGAAAAGGGGGCTGCACCCCTTGTCCAATTCGGACCAGAGGGGGGCTGCGCGCCTCCTTCCTTTTGGCCTCTCTCCTCTATTCCCGTACGGCCCAATAGGGCCCATATACTCTCCGGCGAATTCCCGTAACTCTCTGGTGCTCCGAAAAATACCCGAATTACTCGGAACCTTTCCGAAGTCCGAATATAGTCGTCCAATATATCGATCTTTACGTCTTGACCATTTCGAGACTCCTCGTCATGTCCCCGATCTAATCCGGGACTCTGAACTACCTTCGGGACATCAAAATATATAAACTCATAATATAATCATCATCGAACTTTAAGCGTGCGGACCCTACGGGTTCGAGAACTATGTAGACATGACCGACACACGTCTCCGGTCAATAATCAATAGCGGAACCTGGATGCTCATATTGACTCCTAAATATTCTACAAAGATCTTTTATCGGTCAAACCGCATAACAACATACGTTGTTCCCTTTGTCATCGGTATGTTACTTTCCCAAGATTTGATCGTCGGTATCTCAATACCTAGTTCAATCTTGTTACCCGCAAGTCTCTTTACTCGTTACGTAATGCATCATCCCGTAACTAACTCATTAGCTACATTGCTTGCAAGGCTTATAGTGACGTGCATTACCGAGAGGGCCCAGAGATACCTCTCCGACAATCGAAGTGACAAATCCTAATCTCGAAATACGCCAACCCAACATGTACCTTCAGAGACACCTGTAGAGCTCCTTTATAATCACCCAGTTATGTTGTGACGTTTGGTAGCACACAAAGTGTTCCTCTGGTAAACGGGAGTTGCATAATCTCATAGTTATAGGAACATGTATAAGTCATGAAGAAAGCAATAGCAACATACTAAACGATCAAGTGCTGAGCTAACGGAATGGGTCAAGTCAATCACATCATTCTCCTAATGATGTGATCCCGTTAATCAAATGACAACTCATGTCTATGGTTAGGAAAGTTAACCATCTTTGATTAACGAGCTAGTCAAGTAGAGGCATACTAGTGACACTATGTTTGTCTATGTATTCACACATGTATTATGTTTCAAGTTAATACAATTCTAGCATGAATAATAAACATTTATCATGAAATAAGGAAATAAATAATAACTTTATTATTGCCTCTGGGGCATATTTCCTTCAGTCTCCCACTTGCACTAGAGTCAATAATCTAGTTCACATCACCATGTGATTTAACACTAATAGTCACATCTGCATGTGATTAACACCCATAGTTCACATCGTCATGTGACCAGCACCCAAAGGGTTTACTAGAGTCAATAATCTAGTTCACATTGATATGTGATTAACACCCAAAGAGTACTAAGGTGTGATCATGTTTTGCTCATGAGAGAAGTTTAGTCAACGGGTCTGTCATATTCAGAGCCGTGTGTATTTTGCAAATATTCTATGTCTACAATGCTCTGCATGGAGCTACTATAGCTAATTGCTCCCACTTTCAATATGTATCCAGATTGAGACTTATAGTCATCTGGATCGGTGTAAAAGCTTGCATTGTTGTAACTCTTTATGACGGGCTCTTTTATCACCTCCATAATCGAGAAATATTTCCTTAGTCCTCACTAAGGATTTTCTTGACCGTTGTCCAGTGATCTACTCTTAGATCAAAATTGTACTCCCTTGCCAAACTCAGAGCAAGGTATACAATAGGTCTGGTACAATGAATAGCATACTTTATAAAACCTATGGCTGAGGCATGGGAATGACTTTTCATTCTCTTTCTATTTTCTGCCATGGTCGGGATTTCAGTCTTACTCAATTTCACACCTTACAACACGGACAAGAAATCCTTCTTTGAGTGTTCCATTTTGAATTACTTCAAAATCTTATCAAGGTATGTACTCATTGAAAAAAATCTTATCAAGCGTCTTGATCTATCTTATACATCTTGATGCCCAATATGTAAGCAGCTTCACCGAGGTCTTTCATTGAAAAACTCTTATTCAAGTATCCCTTTATGCTATCCAGAAATTATATACCATTTCCAATCAACAATATGTCATCTACATATAGTTTTAGAAAATGCTACCGAGCTCCCACTCACTTTCTTGCAAATACAGGCTTCTCCAAAAGTCTGTATAAAACCATATGCTTTGATCAACTCATCAAAGCGTATATTCCAACTCCGAGATGCTTGCACCAGTCCATAGATGGATCGCCGGAGCTTGCACATTTTGTTAGCACCTTTAGGATTGACAAAACCTTCTGGTTGCATCATATACAACTCTTCTTTAAGAAAACCATTAAGGAATGCAGTTTTGACATCCATTTGCTAGATTTCATAAAATGTGGCAATTGCTAACATGATTCAGACAGACTTTAAGCATCGCTACAGTTGAGAAAATCTCATTGTAGTCAACACCTTGAACTTGTCGAAAACCTTTTTGCGACAAGTCAAGCTTTGTAGATAGTAACACTCTTCCTCTTGAAGATCCATTTATTTTCTATGGCTTGTCGATCATCAGGCAAGTCCACCAAAGTTCACACTTTGTTCTCATACATGGATTCTATCTCAGATTTCATGGCCTCCAGCCATTTCGCGGAATCTGGGCTCATCATCGCTTCCTCATAGTTCGTAGGTTTATCATGCTCTAGTAACATGACTTCCAGAATAGGATTACCGTACCACACTGGTGCAGACCGTACTCTGGAAAACCTACGAGGTTCTATAGTAACTTGATTTGAAGTTTCATGATCATCATCATTAGCTTCCTCACTAATTGGTGTAGGAATCACAGGAACTAATTTCTGTGATGAACTACTTTCCAATAAGGGAGCAGGTACAGTTACCTCATCAAGTTCTACTTTCCTCCCACTAACTTCTTTCAAGAGAAACTCCTTCTCTAGAAAGGATCCAATTTTAGCAACGAATATCTTGCTTTCGGATCTGTGATAGAAGGTGTACCCAATAATTTCCTTTGGGTATTCTATGAAGACGCACTTCTCCGATTTGGGTTCGAGCTTATCAGGTTGAAAACTTTTTCACATAAGCATCGCAGCCCTAAACTTTAAGAAACGACAACTTTGGTTTCTTGCCAAACCACAGTTCATAAGGCGTCGTCTCAACGGATTTTGATGGTGCCCTATTTAAAGTGAATGCAGTTGTCTCTAATGCATAACCCCAAAACGATGGTGGTAAATCGGTAAGATACATCATAGATCGCACCATATCCAATAAAGTGAGGTTACGATGTTCGGACATACCATAACTTTGTGGTGTTCCAGGTGGCGTGAGCTGTGAAACTATTCCACATTGTTTTATATGAAGGCCAAACTCGTAACTCAAATATTGTCCTCACGATCAGACCGTAGAAACTTTATTTTCTTGTTATGATGATTCTCCACTTCACTCTGAAATTCTTTGAACTTTTCAAATGTTTCAGACTTGTGTTCTATTAAGTACATATACCCATATATGCTCAAATCATATGTGGAAGTTTAGAAAATAACGATACTTGCCACGAGCATCAACACTCATTGGATCGCATACATCGGTATGTATTATTTCCAATAAATCAGTAGCTCGTTCCATTGTTCCGAAGAATGGAGTTTTAGTCATCTTTCCCAAAAGGCACAGTTCGCAAGCATCAAATGATTCATAATCAAGTGATTCCAAAAACCCATCAGTACGGAGTTTCTTCATGCGCTTTACACCGATATGACCCAAACGACAGTGCCACATATAAGTTGCACTATTATTATCAACTTTGCATCTTTTGGCATCAATATTATGAATATGTGTATCACTACGATCGAGATGCAACAAACTTTTTCATTGGGTGTATGACCATTGAAGGTTTTATTCATGTAAATAGAACAACAATTATTCTCTTACTTTAAATGAATAACCGTATTGCAATAAACATGATCAAATCATATTCATACTCATCGCAAACGCCAAATAACATTTATTTAAGTTTAACACTGATCCCAAAAGTATAGGGAGTGTGTGATGATGATCATATCAATCTTGGAACTACTTCCAATACTCATCGTCACTTCCCCTTCAACTAGTCTTTGTTTATTCTGTAACTCCTGTTTCGAGTTACTAACCTTAGCAACCAAACAAGTATCAAATACTCAAGGGCTACTATAAACACTAGTAAGGCACACATCAATAATCTGTATATCAAATATACTCTTGTTCACTTTGCCATCCTTCTTATCCACCAAATATTCAGGGAATTTCTGTTTCCAGTGACCATTTCCTTTGCAGTGTAAGCACTCAGTTTCAGGCTTTGGTCCAGCTTTGGGCTTCTTCGCGGGAGTGACAACTTGCTTGCCATTCTACTTGAAGTTCCCTTTATTTTCCTTTGCCCTTTTCTTGAAACTAGTGATCTTGTTTAATCATCAACACTTGATACTTTTTCTTGATTTCTACCTTCGTTGATTTCAGCATCACGAAGAGCCCGGGAATCGTTTTCGTCATCCCTTGCATATTATAGTTCATCGCGAAGTTCTAGTAACTTAGTGATGGTGACTAGAGAACTCTATCAATCACTATATTATCTGGAAGATTAACTCCCACTTGATTCAAGTGATTGTAGTACTTAGACAATCTAAGCACTTGCTCACTAGTTGAGCAATTCTCCTCCATCTTTTAGGCGAAGTATTTGTCAGAGGTCTCATACCTCTTGACACGGGCATGAGTCTGAAACATGGAACATCTCATATGTTCCGTGACATTTCAAAAACGTTTTTGTAGTCCCGGTTCTAAGCCGTAAAGCATGGTGGACAGAACTATCAAGTAGTCATCATATTGAGCTAGCCAAACGTTCATAACGTCTGCATTTGCTCCTGCAATAGGTCTGTCACCTAGCGGTGCATCAAGGACATAATTCTTCTGTGCAGCAATGAGGATAAACCTCAGATCACGGACTAAGTCCGCATCATTTCTACTAACATCTTTCAACTTAGTTTTCTCTAGGAACACATATAAAACATAGGGAAGCAACAACGCAAACTATTCATCTACAACATAATTTGCAAAATACTACCAGGACTAAGTTCATGATAAATTAAAGTTCAATTAATCATAATACTTAAGAACTCCCACTTAGATAGACATCCCTCTAATCATCTAAGTGATCACCTGATCCAAATCAACTAAACCATGTCCGATCATCACGTTAGATGGAGTAGTTTTCAATGCTGAACATCACTATGTTGATCATATCTACTATATGATTCACGCTCGACCTTTCGGTCTTAGTGTTCCGAGGCCATATCTATATATGCTAGGCTCGTCAAGTTTAACCTGAATATTCCGCGTGTGCAACTATTTTGCACCCATTGTATTTGAACGTAAAGCCTATCACACTCGATCATCACCTGGTGTCTCAGCACGAAGAACTTTTGCAACGGTGCATACTCAGGGAGAACACTTTTACCTTGAAATTAAGTGAGAGATCATCTTATAATGCTACCGTCAATCAAAGCAAAATAAGATGCATAAAGGATAAACATCACATGCAATCAATATAAGTGATATGACATGGCCATCATCATCTTGTGCTTGTGATCTCCATCTCCGAAGCACCGTCATGATCACCATCGTCACCGGCGCGACACCTTGATCTCCATCGTAGCATCATTGTCGTTTCGCCACCTATTGCTTCTACGACTATCGCTACCGCTTAGTGATAAAGTAAAGCAATTACAGGGCGATTGCATTGCATACAATAAAGCGACAACCATATGGCTCCTGCCAATTGCCGATAACTTTGTTACAAAACATGATCATCTCATACAATAAAATATAGCATCACGTCTTGACCATATCACATCATAACATGCCCTGCAAAAACAAGTTAGACGTCCTCTACTTTGTTGTTGCAAGTTTTACGTGGCTGCTACGGGCCGAGCAAGAACCGTTCTTACCTACGCATCAAAACCACAACAATAGTTCGTCAAGTTAGTGATGTTTTAACCTTCTCAAGGACCGGGCGTAGCCACACTCGGTTCAACTAAAGTTGGAGAAACTAGCACCTGTCAGCCACCTATGTGCAAAGCACGTCGATAGAACTAGTCTCGCGTAAGCATACGCGTAGTGTCGGTCCGGGCCGCTTCATCCAACAATACCGCCGAACCAAAGTATGACATGCTGGTAAGCAGTATGACTTGTATCGCCCACAACTCACTTGTGTTCTACTCGTGCATATAACATCTACGCATAAAACCAGGCTCGGATGCCACTGTTGGGGAACGTAGTAATTTCAAAAAAAATCCTACGCACACGCAAGATCATGGTGGTGCATAGCAACGAGAGGGGAGAGTGTTGTCCACGTACCCTCGTAGACCGAAAGCGGAAGCATTAGCACAACGCGGTTGATGTAGTCGAACGTCTTCACGATCCGACCGATCAAGTACCGAACACACGGCACCTCCGAGTTCAGCACACGTTCAGCTCGATGACGTCCCTCGAACTCCGATCCAGCCGAGCTTTGAGGGAGAGTTCCATCAGCATGAAGACGTGGTGACGATGATGATGTTCTACCGACGCAGGGCTTCGCCTAAGCACCGCTACGATATTATCGAGGTGGATTATGTTGGAGGGGGGCACCACACACGGCTAAGAGATCAATGATCAATTGTTGTGTCTATGGGGTGCCCCCTGCCCCCGTATATAAAGGAGCAAGGGGGGAGGCGGCCGTCCTTGGAGGAGGGCGCGCCAAGGGGGTAGTCCTACTCCCACCGGGAGTAGGACTCCTCCTTCCCTTGTTGGAGTGGGAGAGAAGGAAAGAGGAAGAGAGGAAGAAGGAAAAGGGGGCTGCACCTCTTGTCCAATTCAGACCATAGGGGGGCTGCACTCCTCCTTCCTTTTGGCCTCTCTCCTCTATTCCCGTATGGCCCAATAAGGCCCATATACTCCCTGGTGAATTCCCGTAACTCTCCAGTGCTCCGAAAAATACCTGAATCACTCGGAATCTTTCCGAAGTCCGAATATAGTCGTCCAATATATCGATCTTTACGTCTCGGCCATTTCGAGACTCCTCGTCATGTCCCCGATCTAATTCGGGACTCCGAACTACCTTCGGGACATCAAAATACATAAACTCATAATATAACCGTCATCGAACTTTAAGCGTGCGGACCCTACGGGTTCGAGAACTATGTAGACATGATCGAGACACATCTCCGGTCAATAACCAATAGCGGAACCTGGATGCTCATATTGACTCCTACATATTCTACGAAGATCTTTTATCGGTCAAACCGCATAACAACATACGTTGTTCCCTTTGTCATCGGTATGTTACTTTCCCGAGATTTGATCGTCGGTATCTCAATACCTAGATCAATCTCGTTACCGGCAAGTCTCTTTACTAGTTACATAATGCATCATCCCGTAACTAACTCATTAGCTACATTGCTTGCAAGGCTTATAGTGACGTGCATTACCGAGAGGGCCCAGAGATACCTCTCCGACAATCAAAGTGACAAATCCTAATCTTGAAATATGCCAACCCAACATGTACCTTCGGAGACACCTATAGAGATCCTTTATAATCACCCAGTTAGGTTGTGACGTTTGGTAGCACACAAAGTGTTCCTCCGGTAAACGGGAGTTGCATAATCTCATAGTTATAGGAACATGTATAAGTCATGAAGAAAGCAATAGCAACATGCTAAACGACCAAGTGCTAATCTAACGGAATGAGTCAAGTCATCACATCATTCTCCTAATGATGTGATCCCTTTAATCAAATGATAACTCATGTCTATGGTTAGGAAACTTAACCATCTTTGATTAACGAGCTAGTCAAGTAGAGGCATACTAGTGACACTATGTTTGTCTATGTATTCACACATGTATTATGTTTCCGGTTAATACAATTCTAGCATGAATAATAAACATTTATCATGAAATAATGAAATAAATAATAACTTTATTATTGCCTCTAGGGCATATTTCCTTCACACGCAAGATCTATCTAGGTGATGCATAGCAACGAGAGGGGAAAGTGTGTCCATGTACCCTCATAGGCTGAAAGCGGAAGCATTAAGTAACCTGGTTGATGTAGTCGAACGTCTTCACGACCCAACCGATCAAGTACCGAACGCACGGCACCTCCGCGATCTGCACACGTTCAGCACGGTGACATCCCATGAACTCTAGATCCAGCTGAGGCCGAGGGAGAGTGATACGTCCATTTTTCACCATGCTTTTATATCGATATTTATTGCATTATGGGCTATTATTACACGTTATGTCACAATACTTATGGCTATTCTCTCTTATTTTACAAGGTTTAACATGAAGAGGGAGAATGCCGGCAGCTGGAATTCTGGGCTGGAAAAGGAGCAAATATTGGAAACCTATTCTACATAGATCCAAAAGTCCTAAAACTCCACGAAAGTCATTTTTGGAATTAATGATAATTATTGAGCGAAAGAAGTACTAGAGGGGGCCCACACCCTGGCCAGGAGGGTGGGGGCGCGCCCACCCTTATAGGGCGCGCCGCCTGCCTCGTGGGCCCCCTGGAAGCCCTCCAGTGCCCGTCTTCTACTATATGAAGTCTTTTGGCCTGGAAAAATTATAAGCAAGCTTACGGGACGAAACTCCGCTGCCACGAGGCGGAACCAATCTAGGGCTCCGATGGAGCTATTCTGCCGGGGAAACTTCCCTTCGGGAGGGGGAAATCATCACCTTTGTAAGCACCAACGATCCTCTCATCGGGAGGGGGTCAATCTCCATCAACATGTTCACCAGCACCATCTCCTCTCAAACCCTAGTTCATCTCTTGTATCCAATCTTTGTATCAAAACCTCAGATTGGTACCTGTGGGTTGCTAGTGGTGTTGATTACTCCTTGTAGTTGATGCTAATTGGTTTATTTGGTGGAAGATCATATGTTCAGATCCTTAATGCATATTAATACCCCTCTGATCATGAACACGAATATGCTTTGTGAGTAGTTACGTTTGTTCCTGAGGACATGGGTGAAGTCTTGCTATTAGTAGTCATGTGAATTTGGTATTCGTTCGATATTTTGATGAGATGTATGTTGTCTCTCCTCTAGTGGTGTTATGTGAACGTCGACTACATGACACTTCCCCATTATTTGGGCCTAGAGGAAGGCATTGGGAAGTAATAAGTAGATGATGGGTTGCTAGAGTGACAGAAGCTTAAACCCTAGTTTATAAGTTGCTTCGTAAGGGGCTCATTTGGATCCACTTGTTTCATGCTATGGTTAGGTTTACCTTAATACTTCTTTTGTAGTTGCGGATGCTTGCAATATGGGTTAATCATAAGTGGGATGCTTGTCCAAGAAAGGATAGTACCCAAGCACCGGTCCACCCGCATATCAAATTATCAAAGTAACGAACACGAATCATATGAGTGTGATGAAAACTAGCTAGACGATAATTATCATGTGTCCACGGGAGCGCTTTTCTCATTATAAGAACTTGTCCAGGCTTGTCCTTTGATACAAAAAGGATTGGGCCACCTTGCTGCACCTTATTTACTTTCATTGCTTGTTACTCGTTACAAATTATCTTATCACAAAACTATCTGTTACCTACAATTTCAGTGCTTGCAGCGAATACCTTACTGAAAACCGCTTATCATTTCCTTCTGCTCCTCGTTGGGTTCGACACTCTTATTTATCAAAACGACTACGATAGATCCCCTATACTTGTGGGTCATCAAGACTCTTTTCTGGCGTCGTTGCCGGGGAGTGAAGCGCCTTTGGTGAGTGGAACTTGGTAAGGAAACATTCATATAGTGTGCTGAAATTTATTGTCACTTGCTACTATGGAAACTAATCCTTTAAGGGGCTTGATTGGGGTATCTTCACCCCGACCAGTAGAGCAAAGAGTTGCTCCTTAACCTACTGAACCTACTGAAAATGTTTACTTTGAAATTCCTTCGGGTATGATAGAGAAACTGCTAGCTAATCCCTTTGCAGGAGATGGAACATTGCATCCTGATTTACACCTTATCTATGTGGATGAAGTTTGTGGATTATTTAAGCTTGCAGGTATGCCCGATGATGTCGTTAAGAAGAAGTTCTTCCCTTTATCTTTGAAGGGAGACACATTGACATGGTATAGGCTATGTGATGATACGGGATCTTGGGACTATAAACGATTGAAATTGGAATTTCACCAGAAGTTTTATCCTATGCATCTTGTTCATCGTGATCATAATTATATATATAATTTTTGGCCTCGCGAAGGAAAAAGTATCGCTCAAGCTTGGGGGAGGCTTAAGTCAATGTTATATTCATGCCCCAATCATGAGCTCTCGAGAGAAATGATTATTCAAAAATTTTATGCTCGGCTTTCTCTTAATGATCACACCATGCTCGATACTTCTTGTGTTGGTTCTTATATGCTGAAGACTATTGAAATCAAGTGGGATTTATTGGAAAGAATTAAATGCAACTCTGAAGATTGGGGTTCTGACGATGGTAAGGAGTCAGGTATGACACCTAAGTTTGATTGTGTTAAATGTTTTATGGATACCGATGCTTTTCGTGGATTTAACACTAAATATGGACTTGACTCTGAGATAGTAGCTTCTTTCTGTGATCCTTTGCTACTAATGTTGATCTCCCTAAGGAGAAGTGGTTTAAATATAATCCTCCCACTAAAGTAAAAGTAGTTGCACCTGTTACAGTTGAAGAAAAGATTATCACTTATAATGATCCTATTGCTCCTACTACTTATGTTGAGAAACCACCTTTCCCTATTAGGATAAAGGATCATGCTAAAGCTTCAACTATGCTTCGTAAGAGTAATACTAGAACATATACACCTCCTAAGCAAATTAAAGTTGAACCTAGTATTGCTATGGTTAAAGATCTCTTGGCCGATAATATTGATGGGCATGTTATTTATTTCTGTGATGAAGCTGCTAATATTGCTAGACCTGATGCTAAGATACATCAACCTGTTGTAGGCATGCCTGTTATTTCTGTTAAAATAGGAGATCATTGTTATCATGGCTTATGTGATATAGGTGCTAGTACTAGTGCAATACCTCATTCCTTATATAAAGAAATTATGCATGACAATGCACCTGCTGAGATAGAAGATATTGATGTTACAATTAAGCTTGCCAATAGAGATACTATTTCACCAACTAGGATTGCTAGAGATGTTGCAGTCTTGTGTGGGAAAGTTAAATATCCTGCTGATTTTCTTGTTCTTGGTTCCCCACAAGATAGTTTTGCTCCCATTATATTTGGTAGACCCTTCTTGAATACTGTTAATGCTAAGATTGATTGTGAAAAGGATGTTGTTACAATTGGCTTGGGGTATATGAAACATGATTTTAATTTTGCTAAATTCCGTAGACAACCCCATGATAAAGAATTGCCTAGTAAGGATGAAATTATTGGTCTTGCTTCTATAGCCGTGCCTCCTACTGATCCGTTAGAACAATATTTGCTAGACCATGAAAATGATATGTTTATGAATGAAAGAAGGGAAATAGATGAAGTATTCTTTAAACAGGGCTATTTTGAAACACAACTTACCTGTTGAAATCCTAGGGGGCCCCCCTCCACCCAAGGGTGATCCCATGTTTGAGCTTAAACAATTACCTGATACTCTTAAATATGCTTATCTTGATGAAAAGAAGATATATCTTGTTATTATTTAGTGTTAACCTTTCAGAGCAGGAAGAGGAAAGATTATTGAAAACTCTGTAGAAGCACCGTGCTGCCATTGGATATACTCTGGATGATCTTAAGGGCATTAGTCCCACTCTATGCCAACACAAAATAAAATTGGAAGAAGATGTCGAACCAGTTAGATCAACGACGCTTAAATCCTAAGATGAAAGAAGTGGTAAGAAAGGAGATACTAAAGCTTCTTGAGGCAGGTATAATTTATCCCGTTGCTGATAGTCAGTGGGTAAGTCCTGTCCATTGTGTCCCTAAGAAGGGAGGTATTACTGTAGTCCCTAATGATAGAGATGATTTGATCCCACAAAGAACGATTACAGGTTATAGGATGGTAATTGATTTTCGTAAATAAAACAAAGCTATTAAGAAAGACCATTACCCTTTACCTTTCATTGATCAAATGCTAGAAAGACTATCCAAACATACACATTTCTGCTTTCTAGATGGTTATTCTGGTTTCTCTCAAATACCTGTGTCAGTGGACGATCAAGCAAAGACTACTTTTACTTTCCCTTTCGGTACTTTTGCTTATAGACGTATGCCTTTTGGTTTATGTAATGCACCTGCTACCTTTCAAAGATGCATGATGGCTATATTCTCTGACTTTTGTGAAAAGATTTGTGAGGTATTCATGGATGATTTCTTAGTTTATGGATCCTCCTTTGATGACTGCTTGAGCAACCTTGAGCGAGTTTTGCAGAGATGCGAAGATACTAGTCTTGTTTTGAATTGGGAGAAGTTCCACTTTATGGTTAATGAAGGCATTGTCTTGGGGCATAAAATTTCTGAAAGAGGTATTGAAGTTGATAAAGCTAAAGTTGATGCTAATGAAAAGATGATGTGTCCCAAGGATATTAAAGGTATAAGAAGTTCCCTTAGTCATGCCGGTTTTAAATAGGAGGTTCATTAAGGACTTTTCTAAAATCTCTAGGCCTCTGCTAATTTATTACAAAAAGATATTCCTTTTGTCTTCAATGATGATTGTGTAGAAGCATTTGAAATACTTAAGAAAGCTTTGATTTCTGCACCTATTGTTCAGCCACCTGATTCAAATTTACCCTTTGAAATTATGTGTGATGCTAGCGATTATGCTATAGGTGTTGTTCTAGGGAAAAGAGTCGATAAGAAATTAAATGTTATTCAATATGCGAGTAAAACTCTAGACACTACTCAGAGAAATTATGCTACTACTGAAAAGGAATTCTTAGCAGTTGTATTTGCTTTTGATAAGTTCAGACCTTATATTGTTGATTCTAAAGTAACTATTCACACTGATCATGCTGCTATTAAATATCTTATGGAAAAGAAAGATGCTAAACCTAGACTTATTAGATGGGTTCTCTTGCTACAAGAATTTGATTTGCATATTATTGATAGAAAGGGAGCTGAGAACCCCGTTGCAGACAACTTGTCAAGGTTAGAGAATGTTCTTGATGACCCACTACCTATTGATGATAGCTTTCCTGATGAACAATTAGCTGTCATAAATGCTTCTCGTACTGCTCCATGGTATACTGATTATGCCAATTACATTGTTGCTAAATTTATACCATCTAGTTTCACATACCAACAAAAGAAAAAGTTCTTTTATGATTTAAGACATTACTTCTGGGATGACCCACACCTTTATAAAGAAGGAGTGGATGGTGTTATTAGACGTTGTGTAACTGAGCATGAACAGGAACATATCCTATGCAAGTGTCACTCCGAAGCATATGGAGGACACCACGCTGGAGATAGAACTGCACATAAGGAATTCAATTAGGTTTTTATTGGCCTACTCTCTTCAAAGATGTCCGTGAGTTTGTCTTGTCTTGTGATGAATGTCAAAGAATTGGTAATATTAGTAGACGTCAAGAAATTCCTATGAATTATTCTCTTGTTATTGAACCATTTGATGTTTGGGGCTTTGATTATATGGGACCGTTTCCTGCCTCTAATGGGTATACACATATTTTAGTTGCTGTTGATTACGTTAGTAAGTGGGTAGAAGCTATTCCAACTAGTAGTGCTGATCATAACACCTCTATTAAGATGCTTAAAGAAGTTATTTTTCCGAGGTTTGGAGTCCCTAGATATCTCATGACTGATGGTGGTTCACATTTTATTCATGGTGCTTTTCGTAAAATGCTTGCTAAGTATGATGTTAATCATAGAATTGCATCTCCTTATCACCCATAGTCTAGTGGTCAAATAGAGTTGAGTAATACAGAGCTCAAATTAATTTTGCAAAAGATTGTTAATAGATCCAGAAAGAATTGGTCCAAGAAACTTGATGATGCATTATGGGCTGATAGAACTGCGTATAAGAATCCTATGGGTATGTCTCCATATAAAATGGTTTATGGAAAAGCATGTCACTTACCTCTCGAACTTGAACATAAGGCATATTGGGCTATTAAAGAGCTCAATTATGATTTCAAACTTGCCGGTGAGAAGAGGTTATTCGATATTAGCTCACTTGATGAATGGAGAACCCAAGCTTATGAGAATGACAAACTGTTTAAAGAAAAAGTTAAAAGATGGCATGACAAAAGGATACAAAAGCGTGAGTTTAACGTAGGTGATTATGTTTTGCTATTCAACTCTTGTTTGAGATTTTTTGTAGGAAAACTTCTCTCTAAATGGGAAGGCCCTTACGTTATCGAGGAGGTCTATCGTTCCGGTGCCATAAAAATCAACAACTTCGAAGGAACAAATCCAAAGGTGGTGAACGGTCAAAGAATCAAACATTATATCTCAGGTAATCCAATAAATGTTGAAACTAATATTATTGAAACCGTAACCCCGAAAGAATACATAAGAGACACTTTCCAGAACATTTCAGACTTTGAAAAGGAATAGGTATGTGGTACGGTAAGTAAACCGACTCCAAAACAGTTCTAATAGCAATTTCTCTCCGTTTTGGAATATTTAAGAAAATAAGAAAATAAGAAGTAGTCCGGGAAGGACATGAGGCGTCCACGAGGGTGGAGGGTGCGCCCTACCCTACTGGGCGCCCCCCCTGCCTCGTGGGCACCTCGTGTGCTCTCCGGACACTGTTTTCTTGCACGATACTTCTTTTGGTCGGTAAAAATCATTATATAATCTCCCGAAGGTTTTTACCACCGTATCACGCAAAAATCTTCTGTCTTTGTTTCGAGCTGTTTTTCTGACAGATCTAGAGCACCATGACGTCTTCAAGCGCTCCCAAGGACAATTTTTTCGAGAGGGTCATCAACCCCTATCTTGCGGAGGTGCTGCATCACCCTCAAACCACTGAGATGCGTGAGGGGGTGCTGCATATCCGCAATATGCAGGGACCAAGGAGTACTAGAAGCGTGGAGACAAAGCTCGAAGCAATGGACCAACAAGTTTTCAAGTGCAAAGGGATGGTGGAGCGTGGACTTAACGCCAACCAGATGATGATTGCGGAGTTCACCAACAACCACAAGCTAGACGCCAAGAACATTGAGGAGACCATCTTCAAGCTTCATGAGAAAATCGAGCACCTCCAAGCCCAGATCTATGACCTGCAAAACCAAAACTGTGAGTGTGAATATAGATTCAAGAGGATGAGTTTGGCTGCAGATTTGAGGATCCCAGAGACTCGATCATCCTTCTATGATGGTGAGCCTATGCCTTGGAAGACGGATGACAAGCCTACATCATCAACAACTCCTTCACCATCTCCGAGGACATAATCACATGGGTATGGGCACTCCCCTTGGCAACTGCCAAGCTTGGGGGAGTTGCCCCGGTATCGTATCACCATCACACCCCTATCTTTACCATTTTACTTAGTTCGATCCTTTTGGTAATATCTTGATCTAGTAGAATAGAGTTTTGGTATGAATTAGTTTTGAGTTTTGCTTTGTGATCCCTCTATGTAATCGAGTCCGTGAGCTATCTATAATAAAGATTAGTGTTGAGTCAAGGGCTTTGCTATCTTGTTGTGATCTTAAAGTGCATAAAAGAGTAAAAAGAAATAAAAAGAGATCATATTGATCTTATGGATAGTAATGACTTCACATATAGAGAGTTTGAGGCATAAAAGTTGTTAAGAGTTTTGGTCATCGTTGCAATTAATAGGAAGTAATAAAGAAAGAGAGGTTCTCCCATATAAATATACTATCTTGGACATCTTTTATGATTGTGAGAACTCATTAAAGTATGACATGCTAAAGAGTTGATGTTGGACAAGGAAGACAACGTAATGGTTTATGTTTTCTCACATCTCAGTTAAAGTATATTTTCATGGATCGTCCAACATGTTCAGCTTGCCTTTCCCCCTCATGCTAGCCAAATTCCTTGCACCAAGTAGAGAAACTACTTGTGCTTCCAAATACCCTTAAACCCAGTTTTGCCATGAGAGTCCACCATATCTACCTATGGATTGAGTAAGATCCTTCAAGTAAGTTGTCATGTTGCATGCAATAAAAATTGCTCTCTAAATATGTATGACTTATTAGTGCGGAGAAAATAAGCTTTATACGATCGTGTGATATGGAAGTAATAAAAGCGACGGACTGCATAATAAAGGTTCATATCACAAGTGGCAATATAAAGTGACGTTCTTTTGCATTAAGATTTCGTGCATCCAACCAAAAAGCACATGACAACCTCTGCTTCCCTCTGTGAAGGGCCTATTGCTACGTCTTGAGCTTGTGTTGGTTTTCCTTGAATAAGAAAGGGTGATGTAGCAATAGTAGCGTAAGTATTTCCCTCAGTTTTTGAGAACCAAGGTATCAATCCAGTAGGAGGCTTCTCAAAAGTCTCACGCACCTACACAAACAAACAAGAACTCTCAACCAACGCAATAAAGGGGTTGTCAATCCCTTCAAGGCCACTTGCGAAAGTGAGATCTGATAGAGATAATAAGATAAGATAAATATATTTTTCGTATTTTATGATATAGATTGGAAAAGTAAAGATGCAAATAAAAGTAGATTGAAAGCTTATAAGATAAGAGATAGACCCGGGGGCCATAGGTTTCACTAGTGGCTTCTCTCAAGATAGCATAAGTATTACGGTGGGTGAACAAATTACAGTCGAGCAATTGATAGAAAAGCGAATAATTATGAGATTATCTAGGCATGATCATGTATATAGGCATCATGTCTGTGACAAGTAGACCGATTCCTGCCTGCATCTACTACTATTACTCCACACATCGCCCGCTATATATCCAGCATGCATCTAGAGTATTAAGTTCATAAAGAATAGAGTAACGCATTAAGAAAGATGACATGAGGTAGAGGAATAAAATCATGCAATATGATATAAACCCCATCCTTTTATCCTCGATGGCAACAATACAATACGTGCCTTGCTGCCCCTGCTGTCACTGGGAAAGGACACCGCAAGATTGTACCCAAAGCTAAGCACTTCTCCCATTGCAAGAAAGATCAATCTAGTAGGCCAAACCAAACTGATAATTCGAAGAGACTTGCAAAGATAACTTAATCACACATAAAAGAATTCAGAGGAGATTCAAATATTTCTCATAGATAAACTTGATCATAAACCCACAATTCATCGGATCTCGACAAACACACCACAAAAAGAGTTACATCGAATAGATCTCCAAGAAGATCAAGGAGAACATTGTATTGAGATTCAAAGAGAGAGAAGAAGCCATCTAGCTAATAACTATGGACCCGAAGGTCAGTGGTAAACTACTCACAACTCATCGGAGAGGCTATGGTGTTGATGTATAAGCCCTCCATGATCTATTCCCCCTCCGACGAAGCGCCGACGAAGGCTCCAAGATGGGATCTCGCGGATACAGAAGGTTACGGCGGTGGAAATAGTTTTTCGTGGTCACTTCTGATGTATTCGGGATACATGGCCATATATAGGAGGAAGAAGTAGGTCGTGGAAACCCGAGGGGCCCACGAGGGTGGGGGGGCGCGCAGTCCTAGGGGGCGCGCCGGGAACCCTCGTGGATGCCTCGGTTGTTTCTTGACTTCCACTCCAAGTCCTCTGGATCATGTTTGTTCCAAAAATATTGCTCCCGAAGGTTTCATTCCGTTTGGACTCCGTTTGATATTCGTTTTCTGCGAAACACTGAAATAAGCAAAAAAACAGCAATTCGGGTTGGGCCTCCGGTTAGTAGGTTAGTCCCAAAAATGATATAAATGTATAAAGTAAAGCCCATAAACATCCAAAACGGGTAATATAATAGCATGGAACAATAAAAAATTATAGATACGTTGGAGACGTATCAAGCATCCCCAAGCTTAATTCCTGCTCGTCCTCTAGTAGGTAAATGATAAATACATAATTTTTGATGTCGAATGCTACCTAGCATAATTCTCAGCGTAATTCTCTTTATTGTTGTATGAATGTTCAGATCCAAATAATTCAAAATAAAAGTTCATATTGAAATAAGAAATAGTAATACTTCAGGCATACTAATCAAAGCAATCATGTCTTCTCAAAATAACATGGCTAAAGAAATTTCATCCCTACAAAATCATATAGTTAGGCTACGCTTCATTTTCGTCACACAAAAATGCTCCCATCTTGCACACCCCCTATGACAAGCCAAGCAATTGTTTCGTACTTAAATAAGCTCAAACTTTTTCAACTTTCACACAATACATGAGCGTGAGGCATGGATATAGCACTATGGGTGGAATAAAATATGATGATGGGGGTTGTGTGGAGAAGACAAAAAAGGAGAAAGTCTCACATTGACGAGGATAATCAACGGGATATGGAGATGCCCATCAATTGATGTCAACATGAGGAGTAGGGATTGCCATGCAACGGATGCACTAGAGCTATAAATGTATGAAAGCTCAACAAAAGAAACTAGTGGGTGTGCATCCAACTTGCTTGCTCATGAAGACCTAGGGCATTTTGAGGAAGCCCATCGTAGGAATATACAATTCAAGTTCTATAATGAAAAAAAAAATCCCACTAGTATATGAAAGTGACAACATATGAGACTCTCTATATGAAGAACATGGTGCTACTTTGAAGCACAAGTGTGGAAAAAGATAGTAACATTGGCCCCTTTTTATTTTTATTTTCTTTTTTTTCTTTTTCTTTTTTGTTTTTTTTCTTTTGGCCTTTCTTCTTTCTTTTTTTTCTTTTTGGCCTTTTTTTTCTTTGGCCTTTTTTTTCTTTTTGGCCTTTCTTTTTTTAATTTGGGGACAATGCTCTAATAATGATGATCATCACACTTCTATTTATTTACAACTCATGAATTACAACCCAAAACTAGAACAAGATATGACTCTATATGAATGCCTCCGGCGGTGTACCGGGATGGGCAATGAATCAAGAGTGACATGTATGAAAAAATTATACATGGTGACTTTGCCACAAATACGATGTCAACTACATGATCATGCAAGGCAATATGACAATGATAATGTGTGTCATAAAAAAACGGAATGGGACGATGGAAAGTTGCATGGCAATATATCTCAGAATGGCTATGGAAATGCCATAATAGGTAGGTATGGTGGCTGTTTTGAGGAATATATAAGGAGGTTTATGTGTGATAGAGTGTATCGTATCACGGGGTTTGGATGCACCGGCGAAGTTTGCACCAACTCTCAAGGTGAGAAAGGGCAATGCACGGTACTGAAGAGGCTAGCAATGATGGAAGGTTGAGAGTGCGTACAATCCATGGACTCAACATTAGTCAAAAAACTCATATACTTATTGCAAAAATCTACAAGTCATCAAAAACCAAGCACTATGCGCATGCTCCTAGGGGGATAGATTGGTAGGAAAAGACCATCGCTCGTCCCCGACCGCCACTCATAAGGATGCACAATCTAAGAACGCCTCATGTTTCAAATTTGTTACACAACTTTTACCATACGTGCATGCTACAGGACTTGCTAACTTCAACACAGGCATTCTTTAAATTAATAATCACCCAACTAGCATGACTCTAATATCACTACCTCCATATCTCAAAACAATTATCAAGTATCAAATTGATCATAGCATCCAATTCACTTCCTATGATAGTTTTTATTATACCCAACTTGGATGCCATCATTCTAGGACCAATTTTATAACCATAGCAAATACCATTTTGTTCTAAGAGACTCTCAAAATGATATAAGTGAAGCATGAGAGATTAACAATTTCTACAAAATTAAGCCACCGCCGTGCTGTAAAAGATATAAGTGAAGCACTAGAGCAAAAACTATCTAGCTCAAAAGATATAAGTGAAGCACATAGAGTATTCTAATAAATTCCAATCATGTGGGTTTCTCCCAAAAGGTGTGTACAGCAAGTATGATTGTGGTAGACTAAAAAGCAAAGACTAATATCATACAAGACGCTCCAAGCAAAACACATATCATGTTGCGAATAAAAATATAGCACCAAGTAAAGTTATCGATAGATGAAGACGAAAGAGGGGATGCCTTCCCGGGGCATCCAAAAGCTTAGGCTTTTGGCTATTCTTGAATATCTTGGGGTGCCATGGGCATCCCCAAGATTAGGCTCTTGCCACTCCTTATTCCATAATCCATCAAATATTTACCCAAAACTTGAAAACTTCACAACACAAAACTCAACAGGAAATCTCATAAGCTCTGATTAGTGCAAGAAAGAAAAACCACAACATAAGGTACTGTAATGAACTCATTCTTTATTTATATTGGTGTTAAACCTACTGTATTCCAAGTTCTATATGGTTCATACCCCTACATACTAGCCATACATGCATCAAAATAAGCAAACAACACACGAAAAGCAGAATCTGTCAAAAACAGAACAGTCTCTAGCAATCTGTAACTCTCGAATACTTATGAAACTTTAAAAATCCTACTAAAATAGGAAGTCCTGGGAAATTTTTCTATTGATCTACAGAAAAAAGATAAAATCAAAAGCACGTTAATGTGAATTACCAAAATTATTTCCGTCTGTGCAAAGTTTTTGTTTTTCAGCAGAATCAAATTAACTATCACCGTAGGTTATCCTATAGGTTCTACTTGGCACAAACATTAATTAAAACATGAAAACACATCTAAATAGAAGGTAGATTATAAATTTATTACTAAACAGAAGCAAAAACAAAAAAACAAAGATAAAATTGGGTTGCCTCCCAACTAGCGCTATTGTTTAACGCCCCTAGCTAGGCATAAAAGCGAGGATAGATCTAAGTAGTGCCATCTTTGGCACTTAATTCATAAGTAGCTTGCATCATAGATTCATAAGGTAATTTGACTTCCTTTCTTGGAAAGTTCTCCATGTCTTTCCTTAATGGAAAATGGAATCTGATATTCCCTTCCTTCATATCAATAATCGCACCAATCATTCTAAGGAAAGGTCTACCAAGAATAATAGGACATGAAAGATTGCAATCTATGTCAAGAACGATAAAATCCACGGGCAATCCTATTTGCAACAATGAGAACATCATTGATACTTCCCATTGGTTTTTTAATGGTGGAATCCGCAAGGTGCAAATTTAAAGAGCAATCATCAAGATCATGGAAACCTATAATATCACATAAAGTTTTCGGAATTGTGGAAACACTAGCACCCAAATCACACAAAGCATAGCACTCCTGATCTCTAATTTTAATCTTTATAGTAGGTTCCCACTCATCATTAAGTTTTCTAGGTATAAAAACTTCCAAATTAAGTTTTTCATCATAAGATTGCATCAAGGCATCAACAATATGTTTGGTAAAGGCTTTATTTTGACTATAAGCATGCGGAGAATTCAAAACAGATTGCAACAAGGAAATACAACCTTCTAAAGAACAATTATCATAATTAAATTCCTTGAAATCCAAGATAGTGGGTTCAATGCTATTTAGAGTCTTGACCTCTCCAATCCCACTTTTACCAAATTTAGCATCAAGATCTAAGAACTCCGAATCATTGGGATGCCTTTTAACTAAAGTTGACTCATCTCTAGTCCCATCATTATTAAGATTCATATTGCAAAACAAATATCTAATAGGGGACACATCAATAACTTTAAGATCTTCATCATTATTTTCATGGAAACTAGAAGAACACGCCTTTACAAAGCAATCTTTCTTAGCACGCAATCTAGCGGTTCTTTCTTTGCACTCATCAATGGAAATTCTCATAGCTTTGAGAGACCCATTGATATCATGCTTAGGAGGAGTAGATCTAAGTTTCAAATAATCAACATCAAGCGAAAGTCTATCAACGTTCCTAGCCAAATCATCAACTTTAAGCAGTTTTTCTTCAAGCATGACATTAAAATTCTTTTGAGAGATCATAAATTTTTTCACACTATTCTCAAAATCAGAGTGCATCTTATTAAAATTACCATAAGAACTATTGTAGGAATTTCCATAATTATTAGAGGAATTACTAGGGAACGGTCTAGGATTAAAGTTTCCTCTATAAGCATTGTTACCAAAATTATTCCTACCAACAAAATGCACATCCATAGATTCATTATTATTCTCAATCAAAGTAGACAAAGGCATATCATTGGGATCAATAGAAGCACTCTTAGTAGCAAACAATTTCATAAGCTCATCCATCTTTCCACTCAAAACATTAATTTCTTCTATAGCATGCACTTTTTTACTAGTGGATCTTTCGGTATGCCATTGAGAATAATTAGCCATAATATTATCAAGGAGTTTAGTAGCTTCTCCTAAGGTGATTTCCATAAACGTGCCTCCCGCGGCCGAATCTAAAAGATTTCTTGAAGCAAAATTCAATCCGGCATAAAAATTTTGTATGATCATCCATAAATTCAAACCATGAGTAGGGCAATTGTGAATCATCAATTTCATTCTTTCCCAAGATTGGGAAACAAGCTCATGATCAAGTTGTTTAAAATTCATAATATCGTTCCTAAGAGAGATGATCTTAGCGGGAGGAAAATACTTAGAGATAAAAGCATCTTTGCACTTATTCTATGAATCAATAATATTCTTAGGCAAAGACGAAAACCAAACTTTAGCATGATCTCTAAGTGAAAATGGAAATAACTTCAGTTTAACAATATCATTATCCGTATCTTTCTTCCTTTGCATATCACACAAATCAACAAAGTTGTTTAGATGGGTAGCGGCATCTTCACTAGGAAGGCCGGAGAATTGATCTTTCATAACAAGATTCAGCAAAGCAGGATTGATTTCACAAGACTCAACATCATTAAGAGGAGAAATCAGAGTACTAAGGAAATCATTATTATTGGTATTTGAAAAGTCACACAATTTGGTATTATCTTGCGCCATCGCGACAAGCAATGCAACACACAAGCAACCAAAAAGGCAAGCGAAAGAGCGAGGAGATTGGGAAAGAAAGGGTGAGTGAAACGGCAAAGGTGAAGTGGGGGAGAGGAAATCGAGAGGAAAATGGCAAATAATGTAAGTGTGAGGGAGATGAGTTTGTGATGGGTACTTGGTATGTCTTGACTTCAACGAAGACCTCCCCGGCAACGGCGCCAGAAATCCTTCTTGCTACGTCTTGAGCTTGCGTTGGTTTTCCTTGAAGAGGAAAGGGTGATGCAGCAATAGTAGCATAAGTATTTCCCTCAGTTTTTGAGAACCAAGGTATCAATCTAGTAGGAGGCTCCTCAAAAGTCCCACGCACCTACACAAACAAACAAGAACTCGCAGCCAACACAATAAAGGGGTTGTCACACTACAAAAAAAGACACATCCGTGACATTTTGGGCCGAACGAAAAAGAAATTTGTCATACATATGACACTTCTATGACGATAACTGTGACAAAACCCGGTATCATCATAGATGTGGTGGGATCCTACTTCTATGACAAAAAATCATGACAGAAAATGGGCTTTTCGTCCTGGGCGGGCCGGAGACGCAGCTGCATGACATTCTTTGGGCCGTCCATGACGGAAAAAAACGTGCTAGAAGCGAGGGGGAGGAAAATTTCGGGGAGTTGCCGGTTACGGTGGGAAGTCGGGGGCAGAGCGATGCGCGTTTCTCTCATACGTACGCGCATGTGTGCAAGGCGTTGGCTCTAACTGAAGCCGAGTGAGGCGTTGGGCTCTAACTGAACCCGAGCGATTGCACTGCAGGATACGCGTTACTGAACCCGAGCGATCGATCGATGGTTGTTAACTGAACCCGATGGAGCGATTCCTTCGCTATTGCTGCTAATTGAAGCCGATCGATGCTGCCTCTGGGATGAACAGTGAGTGTTGCAGGGGGGTGGGGGTTTGGATAAACAGTGAGCGGTGGCGTTGCCTCTGGATAAACAGGAACTCGTGGTGTGGAGGGCTGGATGAATAGTAGACGGTGGAGGGGTGGCCGTGGAGGGGTGGTTGAACAGGACCCCGTGGTGTGGAGGGCTGGATGAACAGTAGACGATGGAGGGGTGCCCGTGGAGGGGTGGTTGAACAGTAGCCGGTGGAGTAGCGAGCGGTGGAGGCTGGATGAACAGGAGCCCGTGGAGGCTGGAGGAGGTCGACGGTAGCCCGTGGAGGCTGGAGGAGGTCGACGGTGGAGATGAACAGTATCCCGTGGAGTCCCGTTTTGCGGTACGCCACACCCCTCCCCCCCCCCCCCCCCCCCCCCCGTTTCGACCATAGTGCTCCAACACAAGTCCGTTTCGTCCGTTTTGCGGTACGCCACACCCCTCCCGATGAACAGGACCCCTCTTTCGACCTAGCGCTCCAACACAAGTCCGTTTCGTCCGTTTTGCGGTACGCCACACCCCTCCCGATCAATAAGACCCCCGTTTCGACCGTAGTGCTCCAACACAAGTCCGTTTTGTCTGTTTTGCGGTACGCCACACCCCTCCCGATCAACAGGACCCCCGTTTCGACTGTAGGAGGTCCGTTTTGTCCGTTTTGCGGTATGCCACACTCCTCCCGATCAACAGGACCCCCGTTTCGACCGTAGGAGGTCTGTTTCCTCCGTTTTGTGGTATGCGCGACTAGGCGTTTGAGACCCCGCCCGTATGTACACATGCGTGAACGTATTTTCTTTCTTCCACCCTGGCCGTTGTACGTACGTGTACATGCTACGTGCGCGCCTCTACTACGACACGTGCGCGCCTCTACATCGACCAGTATGTACGTACATGTTCGTGACCAGGATGACAACGCTACGTACGCTTCGACCAGGTGGGTCCCGACTATCAGGCACTTCCTTGCCTGCGAAGATGTAGCTGGTGGGTCCCAGCAGTCAGGGGGGCGAATCGTTTTTTTTTGGCCCGGACGCACTTCCATGCGTGCGAAGGTGTAGCTGCTGGGTCCCAGCAGTCAGGGGGGTGAATCGTTTTTTTTTGCCCGGACGCACTTCCTTGCGTGTGAAGGTGTAGCTGCTGGGTCCCAGCAGTCAGGGGGGCGAATCGTTTTTTTTTTGCCCGGACGCACTTCCTTGCGTGCAAAGGTGTAGCTTGTGGGTCCCAGCAGTCGGGGGGCGAATCGTTTTTTTTCGGACGCACTTCCTTGCGTGCAAAGATGTAGCTGGTGGGTCCCAGCAGTCAGGGGGCAAATCGTTTTTTTTCGGATGCACTTCCTTGCGTGCGAAGATGTAGCTTGTGGGTCCTAACAGTCAGGGGGCGAATCATTTTTTCGCGTAACACGGTGGCCCATCCGGTGGGTCCCCGCTGTCAGGTGGAGGAATAATTATTTTGCGCGTAACAAGGAGGCACTTCCTTGTGGCTGCCGTGGACCTAGCTGTCAGCCTCTCCACGTACAGTCCACGTCCGATGGAAGTCGTTCCTTGACCATGTTGACCACGCCGCGCCGAGAGCACCACGGCGGTGGACGACGGTGAGGCCTAGGAAGGGGACGACACAGAGCCGGGGAAGACGTGGCAGTGGATGCACACGCGGAGAGGAGTACGAGGGTTCACTGGTTCGGCTGCGCTGCCGTCGCCGCAGAATAATAGGGGGTGTGGTCAGTGGGTGAGTGGAGGGATTGCCTGGCCAGCGGTGGGAGCAGTAGGGGGCAGTGAGGCCTCCACGGCAGCACAGCCGGCCACGGGAGGCAGGAGCAGGCGGCACGACCGGCGCTGCTTTGGGCGGCTGGAGCAAGAAGACCAGAGGTTGAAGAAGCAAGACGGCCGTTGGATCAACATCGTACGGTCACTGCAGCTAGAATCGTTTATATTGACTAAGTTGACAAAAAGCCCTTGGTACGTCAACTTAGTAGGCCCATAGTTCAGCTTACGAAACGGTGCGCCCCAGATGTCAAGGGGATGAATCATTTTTTGGGCGGGTGAAGCTAGAATATCCGAGATTGAAGAAGAAGCACGGCATCCGTTGGATGGACATCCAACGGCCACTGCTGCTAGAACCGTGTGTTGACTATAAGTTGACAAAGCCTTGCATACCCGTCAACTCTGTTTTTTTAGGGGATGCGTCAACTTACTAAGGCCAGAAGTGTGTGGCAGAGAACTTATAGCCCATTTGAGATTTGTAAGAATGTGTTGCCCATTTTTGAATGGAATTTACTACAACCCATTTACAGTTTGTTAAAAGTACAGCCCATTTCAACCAACCGTTCAAAATAGAATTTAATAAAATTTCCCATATTTTGATGGGATCCGAATATTTTTATCCCGAAATTTTAGACAGATTAAATACAATTTCAATATAAATTTATATTGCGTAAAAATCCAACGAAACATTCCGCTCACAACAATTAATGAAATTAAAATTTTCAATATCCCAAAAATAATATTTTATAAAGTAATCATTGTTTGGTGCAAATTTTTTTCGTTACTACCCAGTTTTTATAATTACATCCCATTTATTATTTCTTAAAGCCCATTTTTCTTGTTAAGCCTAATGCATCCCTTCTAGGAAAGATTTGCAGCCCAGCAGGGCGGAGAATAACAACTTGACCTTGCCTGGGTATTCCTAAAAAAAGTATAGTTGGGCTAGCCATTTTTAGCTTGAAAAAAATTAATATCTGGGCTGGATATCTGGCCTGGGCTAGACGGGCCACAGCCCGCCCAGTTAATACCTGCAGCGATGTTTTCGTTGTTGTTCAGAGGAGAAAAATTAATATCTGGGGTAAACATCGAAAAACTCTGCAGTGCTCACACCTCAAGAACACAAATACTGCTCAAGTTGCTTGGTCCCAGCTGTCGGCCGCTTCTTGTGCAATTCTCTCGTTTATTGACTACTCCCTCCTTTCCGGTTTATAATGCTCAATTCAAAAATCTCACCAATCAAGGTGGATGGCGAGTGGTGGAATACTTTTTCTAGTTTTGCAGAAGCACCTAATTAATGCTCTTGTTATCCTCAAAAAATTATGTTTATCAATGCATTAATTGCAATGCATGCATGCATAAAGTACATGCATTGGTCAATTTTCTCTTAATACTTGCATGCAATGATTTAATGCACCTTGGAATCTGAACATGTAATGGAAAACAACCAAATTGAGCCTTATAAAATGAAAAAACTAAAATTTTGAGATAAGCCCTATCTGTACTACTATATAGTGTACCAGTTTTGAGATGGATCCAGAGCATCAATCATAATCGTTGGTCTCCAAAATCCAAGGGCTAAGATCAGCCGGATTCGCCATGAACAGTAGACTGTTGTTGCCTCTGATGTGTTCTAGAATATTCACGTGGCCCTTCCAGGAAAAAAAGGCCCATATGTGATGCCTCATGGGCTATATTACTGCTTGAGCGCATGACGACTTGAGCCCAGATAAGAAGGTTTGGGAGGAGAATGGGAAGAAAAAATAATAGAGTAACATATAGTTTTTTAATGAACCTCCAGTATTTTAGATGTGAATGTATAGTTTTTTGTGTGAATATTAAAAACAATTGTGGGTGGAATTCCATTTATCAAAATCACTCCATTATACTTTTTTCGAGTCACACTCCAAAATCACTCCATTCTTTTAAGACGTGCATTGCACGTGCATACATACTAGTAAACCGGAAAGGAGGGAGTACATAGGTAGACAATGGTGTGGGACCGTGATGTCAGGAAACCAGGAGGAAGCAAAATAAATTATAGTTATATATATATATGATAAGGAGGCACTTGCGTACGTGAGGCTATGGACCTGGTGGGTCCCCATTGTCATCCTATCCAAGTAAAGTGATCTCCTCGTCCGCGCGCGCTTTCCGCCCGAAACAGTCAGCGCCGGCCGCCCCGCTTCCCGGTGCAGGCGATTGCTCCGCCTTCAAACAACACAAGTGTCGTCCGTCCGTCCATCTGCCGCACACATTAATGATACGCGGTTGCCGAGGCGGCTACTCCGGTGTCACACGTCCGTCCCTCCGCCCGCCCACCATTGCTATATAAACTGCTGCGCCGGCCATAGCCGCAGTCATCCGCATTCGTTGCCTTTCTCCTGTCCACGCCACTACTGCCCACCATGGCTTCCTCGCGCTCCAGCGCTCTTCGGGGCGGGCGGACGACGGACCACAAGGAGATAGCAGCCATTGCTGCCGACCGGCTGGCCGGCAGGCAGCCGGAGGATGACGATGTCCCAATGGAGAACATGGTAGTCGATGATCCGGCGCCAACCCCCTCCTCCGTGCCATCCTCGTCGGTGCATTGCACCATGACCATCGGCAAGGCCCATGCCCAATATATGGACAGGGTGAGGCAGATGCGTGAGGAGCAGTTACGGGAGGCGCAGGCCGATGCTGCCTACAACCACCATCTCCTCCAGGAGCACCTGCAGGCAGAGGCGCAGATCACCGCGGAGCGGGCGGAGCAGGAGGCGCTGCTCGACTCGTACCGCTCCGCCCGCAAGGGCCGCCTCAAGCGCTGGCGGTACCGCATGCGGGTTGCGGAGGCTGCGGTCGCCTACAAAGAGGCTGGCAAAGAGGGCGATGAAGCGGGCGAGGCGCTGTTTGGCGAGACCGAGGACGAGGCAGAGGACAATGCTGGCTCCGACGAGTCCCCGCTCTGCTGGCGTCGATGACGCCCTGCTCCGCCGACGCCTCGCGGTGCCAACAATGAGGCAGAGGACACCGTCGGCTCCGCCGAGGCCCCGCGGCGCCAACAATGAGGCAGAGGACACCGCCGGCTCCATCGAGGCCCCGCCCCGCCAACAACGAGGCAGAGGACATCGCCGACTCAGCCGAGGCCCCACCGTGCCGGCAACGTGGGGGAGGATTTCCACCGCTCCGCTGAGGCGCCGCCCGCCGGCAACGAGACAGAGGCATCGCCAGCTCCGCCGAGGCCCCGCCCCACTGCCAACGAGGCCGCGCCACACAGAAAACAAGGAAGAGTAGAACACGGTAGGTTGCCGCCGCTCGGGTCCAAGTAAGGCCACCGCTGCTACCCTCCGGTTGAAGCCAAGCTAGGCGGGTTGACCATTGACGGCTGGTTAGCTTCTTGGCGGCGACGTGGAGTTGGAGAGCTGCGCTGGAGAAGAACGCTGCTTCTACTTAACTGATGGTGCAGTTGTCTGACTAACACGTGGGCCCAACAGGCCACATGTCAGTTACGCAACTGCACCTGCAGTTAAGTCACTGAAGCTTCTGTTCGGCTCAGCGGGACACAGGTGGGTAGCTTCGGTTAATTAATTATACCTCCAGCACACCCCTTTTTAGTTTTTTTTTGAAAAGGAGGATGACCCCCGGCCTCTGCATCTGGGAGATGCATGCGGCCACAAACACCCCTTTTTAGTTGAAGAATGTATGAAATGTAATGAAATCCGGCATGTTTATATGAAATCTGACCGTGTATGAATGAATTTATTTCGATTAGTTCGAATTCCTGTATCACTGGCATTGGATGAACATGCAAAACAATACGTACTAGCATTATTCCCAGGGTGATCACCATGTTTGCAGCAGTTTCACATGTACTCCCTCCGGTCCTTTCTCGTCTGCATACAAGTTTTGTCTGCAGTCAAAGTATCTCTACTTTGACCAATCTTATACAAAAAAGTATGCACTTTCACAATGTGTGAAGTAAAAAGGAACAGAAGGAGTACAAAGAGTTTGAGCAGCTTTTTAGCGTTTCTGTACATTGCAATCAAACACACAGGACTAGAAGTTCATAGAGAACATTCAAAACAATCGATGATTATGCATCTCAGTGACTCACATGTCAGAGGCAATATTTACTTCACAACTAAAGAATAAAGAAAAAATTGATCGCCACTGCTGACAGCAAAGGGCGTCCCATTCGAAAATATCAAACGCATATCTTGCTAAAATCAATGAGCAAAATTTGACAAGGTTGTCCCATTCCAAAATATCAAATTCCTAAGATTATGGAATGGGCAGGGTTTTCCATCAGTTCGGACATTGACATGGCAACTCGTGCTAAATAAACCAGCTGTTCTTTTTGTGCAGTTCCACCAAAATCAACCAAATTCGCGCGTAGCTTGTATGATTTCGGCCTTATATGTCGCAACGCCTTGAACTTATGGGCACCTCCTTTCTTGTGGTGGAAATGAATGATTCGATGTATTCATGAACATTTTGTGCAGTTCCCATTGAAATCAAGCTGAGCACCCCTGTTTGCACAAATACAAAAAAGTGATTAGTATAAAGCAAATTGTACTATGAATTGACAGTTTCAACAGGCACATACATGGTCCATGTAGAGCACACTTTTAGAAAAATGGAACTCACCAAAAAGAATCCTAGAACAACATTGTACTCGCGCATCACAGCAAAAAAATGGCGATTTGTCAGTCCTTCTAAGCTGAAGTTAGATTGGTCTTATGGGGAGTAATGTAACCATCCTTCAACTGCTCCTTCTGATGAGAAGATAGACAGTGCTTCTTCATCCTGGCATAATCAGAACTAGTCACTTCACGTACTCCATATTCTTCTTCAGAAGAAGATGATCCTGTTGTGCAAAGACAAGAGGACTACTAAATGCTAGCATCCATGTTTGCTTGAAAAAAAGGAAAGAAAATATTTAAAACAGCACAGATGAAGCACTTCCCAAGGACAATACCACTTTTTCATGACAGTATCTAAATAGTAGCACAACACCAATAGAGATGACAAAGCTCAATCATATGGATGAAATCAGTGGGCGAGTACCAACCTTTGTCAGGAGGCTGATTGTGTAGAGCATACAGATGAAGCACTTCTCGGGAACCATCTGTTGCTATCTACGGGGGTGGCCATGCTTACTATATACTCCTCGATTAGTTTAATGTTTCTAACATCTTCTTATGCAGTTCCACTAAAATATATGGTATCTTCAAAGAAGATCCCTGTTTGCACTAGTAGAGATAATTACTTATGGCATCAAATGAGTGGCAAAACAATTGCTCGTTCCAGCCACAACAATAAATTAAGATGCAAAACTATATCATTACTTGTGTCATCATAGTTCCAGTGCTTCATTACAGCACTGGGAGTTGATTTTTGTTTTTCTTCCGCTTGTTCTTCCCCGTCATCACTTGGTTCAATAACAGACAAGCTTCGCCTTCAATGTAAGATTTGGCATGTCAATTAGGGAGCACAAGTATAGTACTAAACTTAATTTTCTGATGAAAGTGGCAAAATACAGGCTAGTAGTTGTGAAATATCCTTATCTTACCTCAATGGGATATTACGGTGCACATACAGATTGGAAGTCTTGTCTCCATTTGTGCAGTTCACTAAAATCAAGCAACATTATCATACAAGTAGCACAACATATGAAAGCACACTGCAGAATCATGTGAAAGAAGGCTAGTACTGACCTCTCATGATGCGGAATTCAAACAACTCACAAGAAGAAGATCTGAACCAAATTCGCCTTAACGGATAGGAAGTAAGATCTCCTCTTGTGCAGTTCCTCTAAGATCAAGCAATCAAGCAATGTTGTCGGTGTGACATTTTGGTTGAACTGCACAAAACACTCTTAAAACAAAAGTGTTTTGTGCAGTGCAACAAAAGGTCACAATGGCAACGAGGTGAAGTAGATAACCCTGTTTACACAGAGGTGCAAAGGAAACAATTAGTGGTCAATAACGGTGGATGACACAGAAGCCAACAAAAAGAAGCATCTACCTTATCTAAATGGGAAAGAAAGCAAGACAGTAGCATTTCCCAAACGGTGGCATTGATTAATATTAACATAGAGATTATATTAACAATAAAATTTGTTAAACATGTAATTTGCTTTTCACTTTGGCATTGCATCAATTTTCCAGTGGCATTATTAGAGGCTGTTTGTTTATAGGGACATTTTGGTGTAGGGACTAAAAAACTCCATGTCAGTCACATCTAAACCAAACAGGAGGGAATTTTCAGGACTAAAAGTGGGCATTTGGGACTAAAGAAAGAAGACCCCGAGGGAGTCTTTTTGGGACTTTTTCCAACAGTTGCCCCTGCCACGCATCGCACCTTGTTTCTATTAGTTCATTACTAGGGGTAACATGGTCTTTTATCATGTCATTTAATAACCTCTAGTCCATGTTTAGTCCCTGGAACCAAGCACGTAGGGACTAGGGAGTTTTTAACCAAACAGGGTCATAGATTAACAACAGCTAATGAGTTGCACGAGACAGTGGACGCACTAGCACCATGTGCATCTACCGATGTACTGTGGTCATGCACAGTCTGTTGCAACAAAGAACAAACAACCAAGGAGCATATTTGTGTTGGTCCCAGTTTTGTTATCTTTAGACACCTTTCCCTATGTGAGCGCAGCAAATCTAGTCCTGCTCAAATCTAGTCCCTTCCTATCCTTTTTGAACTAGTACTTTCGCCCCTTCCTTTCCTCTTTGAACCACGTCCTAGATTTATGCGATACAACTTCCCCACTACTTTCCCCCATTCCTTTCCTCTCTGAACCACGTCCTAGATTCATGCTATACAACTTTCACACTTCATTTCCTCTTTGAACCACGTCCTAGATTCATGCTATATATAACTTTTCCCACTACTTTCCCCCACTCCTTTCCTCTTTGAACCACGTCCTAGATTCATGGTATACATGCAGCTAGAGCAATGCATGTGGAGTAAGTAAAATATACCTTAAGGTTCCTGGGGCGTGGTTCGGTGGGCGACGGGATGGCGGCGAAGAAGAAGGGTCGGAGGCCCTCCCGTGCCGTCGCTGGGTGGAAAGTGAACAGCAGCACCGGTCGTGGATTCCCTCCCTCGCCGACGGTGACAGTGTTAAGCCACCTTCCCTTCCCGGCGGATGGATCTTGTCGGCTCTTTGAGCAGCAGTGAGGGAAGAGAGAGGCCAACGAAGTCTTGTTTAGATCTGGAGAGGGCGAGAGAGTGTGAAGAGAGCAACTACAAGCGTTGAGGCTCCAACGTGTATATATATACTGGAGAGAGAGTGTGAAGCGTGCAAACCCTAGAAAACATTTTGACCAGTCAAAGAATCCTCCTAGCAAAAATTATGCTCAAGTGTAGTTATCGAACCCGAGACCTCAAGTTTGATGAGCGAACAGGCTAACCAGCTACACAACCCTCCCGTTATGTTCAATGAGAGGAAAATAACCTTTTATACATTCCTGCATTCGTGTGACAGGCATGCCATGTTTTTTTTGTGTGTGTGTGGGAGTCATTAGGATTTCAATCATAATTGTGTCATGTGGCTTTGGTGGTAAGACTATCCACAGTGGTGCAGAAATAATGCAGCCTTTAGTCACCTTACCTCTCTCCACGTAGTACGTTGGGTCTCACCAGTCAGAGGGTGAAACAAACAGCCGTGTGTGTGTTTAACAGCATGTGTATGTTAGAGAGTGCGACAGATCGACTTACTCCTACAGAGATATGGTGTGTAGTTGTCACATCCCTAGCTTCTGGCATTGCTCTAGCCTAGCCTCATGTGTGCATCATGTTTAACTTTTGAATGAACTTGAAATGGGGATTGCTCAAACCCTAGCATTAAAGGAACTCACTAGGTTCACCTAAAATACTTTCAAGTAAGTCCAAATGGCTTTCAAAAATGTTCATGATTTTTGACAAAGGTGAAAAACCTCTACCAAAAATGATGCCAATATTTTTGGGCCATTATGGATTTTTGAATAATCCATATTGTATTTGAATTGGGGCATTTAAATACTATTAATATTTTTAAATGCTCCAACAATTCTGAAAATAGTTAAGGGCCTCTGTAATAATTCATTTAATGGCCACAATTATTTGCAGGATTTATTAAAATGATTTGGGCTATAAACTAAATCAGAAACAAAACTACAGAAATAGAAAAGAGAAACAAAATAGAAAAAAAGAGGAGAGAGGCCACCTGGGCCACTTACCTGCTTACCTGCCTGGCCCAGTTTCTCCCGCGGCCCAGCCGGCCCAGCCCACCTCCTCCTCCTTTGTCCTCTTCCTCCTCTGCCAGGAGGACGAACAGAGGCGAGGCGTGGCGCTCGCCGACGCTGCCTCGGCCACCTCCTGCTTCCCCCTGGCCACCTCCTGCTTCCTCTCGTCGCCCTGGACCCGTCCGCGACGCCACGCACCCCCCCCAGGCCTCTCACTCTCTCCCCGAGCTCCTCTCCTCCTCTGGCTCTCTCGCGCGCAGCCACCGAACACACCCGCCGCCGCCGACGAGCTCTCTCGTGGCCACCGGGCCTCCCTCGCTCCCCCGACTAGCCCAGAGGCTCCGCCTCGACCTCCTCTTCCTCTCCACCAAGCCACGAGGCCCCGGACGCCCTGCATCGCCGCCCACGTCGCCGTTCCCCTCCTCGGCCACCGGAGGTCGTCGCCGTTCGATTCACCGCCGACAGGTCGCCCCCGAGCCCGCTGAGACGCGCTCTGCAACCACAGTGAGCTCTTGGATCGATTCCCCCTCCTCTCCTGCTCGCGTTCTTGCTCTAGCCCCGTTCCCCACCTCCGCCGAAGCTCGCCGCCGCCACGGCCGACGAGCTCCATGCTCCTGAGCTCGTCCGCTCGCCCGAGCATCACCAGCGTGCTCACCGCGCTCCTGCGAACCCGAAACACCCACGAGTGCTCCCTGCCATGCCCTATAACGCCATCTCCGCGGTTGCCCGAACTCCGGCCGCCGCCTTTGAGCTCGCCGCCGTCGATATAGGTCGCCCCCGGTCTAACTGACCGCACCACTCGACGCGCGGGATCTTCAGCGTCACGTAGCTGCCCTCCGCCGGCCATTTGGTCGCCGGAGGAGGAATTCCGACCCCCTCCGCCGTCCCTGGCCTCGCCGGCGACGAGCCGCGGGTCAACTCCGGCGAGTTGACCCGGGTTTGACCCCCCCTCTCTCTCACTGACCTGCGGGCCCCGCCCGGCTAATTAGGCTAGGATTAGTATTAACTAAATATTAGTTAGTTTAATAGACACTGACAGCAGGGCCCCACCTGCTAATTAATCATAGATTAGTTTCTGTTTAGTTTTAAACTAATCCAGTGGCCCCACCCGTCAGCATTGACTCTGCTGACGTGGCCTTTGACCCGGCCCCACCTGCCATTGACACTAAACAGCTCTGGGTCACTGACCAGTGGACCCCACTGGTCAGGTTTGACCTGGAGGCGCCCTGTTGACCTGCTGACGTCATGATGATGTCAGGCTGACGCAATAAGTATTTTCTGGAATTTAAATAATCTTAAATGATTTAATAATTTCAGAAAATAGCTAAAACTTCAATAAATCATAGAAAATTAACCGTAACTCCAAATTAAATAATTTATATATGAAAAATTATCAGAAAAATTCAAGGAATCCATCTGTACCATTTTCATGCATGTTAGAACAACTTATCACTGCTGTTTAGCACAAATGAAGTAAATGGCATTTAAATAATCACATATGGAGTTTGAATTTGAATCTTGTATTCAAACCAACTTCATTTAATCTGTTGCTAGTTGCATTAGCTCAAAACACATTCATTTGCCATGTCATGATCATGCATCATATTGTGCATTGCATTGATTGTGTTCCTTCTGTGTTGCCGGTATTTGTCCCCTCTCGATAGACGTGATACCGATGATGTGATCGTTGACACTGATGAAGACTCAATGTTATCTTCAGAAGTGCCAGGCAAGCAAAACCCCCTTGTTCATTCCGATACAATCCTACTCTCTCGCTCCTGCTCTCTTTTACTGCATTAGGACAACACCGATTCATCTGTTACTTGCTGCGGTAGCTGAACCCCTTTATCCTTTGCATGACCTGTCATTGCCACAGTAAATAGATGAAACCCACTAGCATGAGTAGGAGTTGTTTGAGCCCTGTTGTGCCTACTCATTCATGCTTGTTTGTCATGCCTGCTACTGCTTAGAGTTGAGTCGGGTCTGATTCATCGGGGATGAATCAGAGGCGTGTGAACATGTCCTACTGTGTGTGAGCTAAGTGTGTGAACACGATTTGGTAAAGGTAGCGGTGAGAGGCCATGTAGGAGTACATGGTGGGTTGTCTCATTGCAGCCGTCCTCAGGAACTGAGTTCTGTGTTTGTGATCCATGATTCAGCTACTACCACGCATTGGGCCCGAAACCAATGGACCCTCTCGGCTTCTTGATCACCCTTGTCCTCTGTCCAGGAGTTGCAAGTAGTTTCTGGTGTTTGTAGTATGCTGGAGGCCGTGGCAGCGCTGACCGTAGGGGTGGGCTGTGATGCGGTAGGCACGTGGCCGGGTAACCGGGCGCCCGTTTGGTGTCACGGAACCCTGTTCACATCGTTTGGGGCTGTGAGCGAAACTCCGGCCGGATCTCCTCATGGATGGAACCCGAATAGGCGATAAACCTGGACTAGAGACTTGAGTGTTTAGGTAGGCCGTGGCCGACACCCACGTTGGGCTTCCGCTTGAAGGTTGCCGAGTACATGTCGTGTAAACGGCGGTAAGTGGTGAGAGCGTGTGTGAAGAAGTACACCCCTGCAGGGTTAACATCATCTATTCGAATAGCCGTGTCCACGGAAAAGGACTTCTGGGTTGCTTATATCAGTTCATAGACAAGTGAAAGTGGATACTCTAAAATACGCAAGATAAGCGTGAGTGCTATGGATGGCGTTCTCGTAGGGAGACGGGAGCGGATCCATAGTGGTGTATTGATATGGTGAATATGTGGACTCGTGTGCGCCACCTCAAAAAGTTACTTGCAGTCGTAGTTCAGGATAGCCACCGAGTCAAAGCTGGCTTGCTGCAGTTAAACCCCACCATCCCCTTTGTTGATAATGATGCATATGTAGATAGTTCTGATGTAAGTCTTGCTGGGTACATTTGTACTCACGTTTGCCTATTTTATGTTTTTGCAGAGAGACTTCGGTCTCGCTAGTAGTTTCACGTGGACTTCGACGTTTAGCTTGATACCTCAGCTACGATCTTGTGCCCTCGGCAGGATCTGATAGATAGTCAGGCTTCTCAGCCTTTTTCATTTATAGATGTCTGTACTCAGACATGATAGCTTCCGCTTGTGCTTTGACTTGTATGCTCTGAGTGTTGGGTCATGAGACCCATGTTTGTAATATCTCGCTCCTCGGAGCCTATTGAATAAACTACTTGAGTCGTAGAGTCATTTTGTGATGCCATGTTGTATTGCACATATCGAGCATATTGTGTGTATGTTATTGAAATGCTTGGTATGTGTGGGATCTGACCATCTAGTTGTTTATCTTTAGTAGCCTCTCTTACCGGGAAATGTCTCCTAGTGTTTCCACTGAGCCATGGTAGCTTGCTACTGCTCCGGAACACTTAGGCTGGCCGGCATGTGTCCTTCTTCGTTCCTGTGTCTGTCCCTTCGGGGAAATGTCACGCGGTGAATACCGGAGTCCTGTTAGCCCGCTACAGCCCGGTTCACCGGAGTCCTGCTAGCCCAGTGCTACAGCCTGGATTCACTCGCTGATGACCGACACGTTCGATGCTGGGTCATGGATGCCTGTCCCTGTAAGTCTGTGCCGCTTTGGGTTTACGACTAGCCATGTCAGCCCGGGCTCCTTATCATATGGATGCTAGCGACACTGTCATATACGTGTGCCAAAAGGCGCAAACGGTCCCGGGCAAAGGTAAGGCGACACCCGTGGGAATACCGTGCGTGAGGCCGCAAAGTGATATGAGGTGTTACATGCTAGATCGATGTGGCATTGAGTCGGGGTCCTGATAGCGTTGGTATCAGAGCTTGACTGCCTGTAGGATTACCAAGCCAAACTGGTCGAAGTTGAGTCTAGAAATTCTTTAGTTATATAAGGGAATTGATTGTGGGATGGAACGTAAGGCTCTTTTTACTCCTTATACCTCATGCCCTTCTGATCTGAGTCATCTTATCTTTCCTGCGGGGATTAAGAACTAGGCTATCTCTTCTTTCCATCAGGATCACGTGTTACTAATCCGTAGACTTATAGATTGTTGGACTTAAGCCTCGTTTCAGTTCCGATTACTTTCATATGCTGATTGTTGATCTCGAAACCTTGATATTGTGCTTCTGAGTGGTTATGCCACCATTTTTGCGAATGTCTCAAATCTTTTCTGAGCATTTACAGCCGTTATGTTGTCCGAGTCATCCCAGGTTTCTAAGTAGTCTGATGCATTTGCAACTTCTTTTCCTCTGGTTTCAATGTCTTTTAGGCCAGGTTAATCACACAAATTGTTGAGTTGAGGTACTCTACTGCCTCAACCTTTATGTTGGAGTTATTACTATGACCCTAGGTGTCTCAGGGGATCATCTAGTAGTCTAGCCATGTTTTGTGTCCCAGTGTGATGATTCTGGCTTTTATTCTCGAAAGCATCCCGTGATGCCACTTAGTAGTAGGTATTCTACTCCTTGGGCTTTGAACCCGAGATTCACTCTACTTACTTCATGTTGATAGTGTTTGCTAGTTCCTTTAGGATATTAGTAACTTTGCGATAGTCCTTGAAGTCCGTGGTATCTTCTTCTTCCAAATACCATGAACTACTTATGGCAGAAGTTCCTCGTTGAACTGAAATATCACAACAGGATTATTCTTGAGGAGTTCTCCATTCATAAATCGTGACTCTGCCAGTTCTACCTTTCTGCATGGGTTATCCGGAGAAATATGTTGAACTTGGTTCGACATACTAATCTATGCATCCACAACTCAGAAAGTTATATGTTCCTTTGAGTTGTTCTCTTTAGTTGCATTCTGACCCTCGTCTATCAATTGATAGTCAAGAGTATGCGTGCGTTCGTTTATCGATGCCTATTACTCTTGTGGTCCGTCAAGCCATTCCATCGCAGAATGACTAGGAGAAACAAACTCCAGTACCTCTTCCATATCCAGGATTGGGTCAGAGAAGTTGTGCTCCGCAGATCAAATTGCTAATCCAGCTTTCGTTCTGTTCTACCTTGGAGTATTACCATCTTTAAATCGGGATTGTTATAGGAATTGCACCCCATCCTATGAACTCCTGGTACAGTGATACTTCTTGCCGTCATTAGTCATTCCTCGGTCTTCGTGTTGATGCAACCGGAATACCGACAAATGAATTGTGATGTGTGAAATCAATACGCCTAGCAACCTCGTTGCTGGGTAGTTAAAGGACAATAATTTTATTCTTAGTGTGTTGGTTATTGAATCATCATTCTAAGATTGATCGTGCTACCTAGTCCTATTCTCTGGTGCACTCCTCGATCGATGAGTTAGGATCTTGTCAAGTCTTCGCTCATTTGATCATATCGTCTTGCCCTCAAAAGCAAGATTGTTCTCGAGCTTAGTAACATACCGGTGGTTCGTGATTTTCCGAATATCTTCTCGAAGTATTACCAGGTTGTCACCTGACTGCTATGTTGAGCTCGTGATCAAGTTGGTTTTCTGTGAACCACCCTTTCTCCAAGAATCGTGTTGGATATCCCTGAGCTAGTTGGTTAAGCTAGACAACAACTTGGAGAGTTGGAAGATAAAAGCTTGCCTGACTTAGTTCGTTCCAAAGGGATATTCTTGTGTAGTGTGTGTTGAAGAAAGATGATATCTTCATCGATTGGTCCCTGTGATCAGTTGCTGGACCTATTGTCTTATCAATCCTTTGATTTGAGTGTGGGCTATCGTCAAATCAAATCAGTACCAACGATGCTCGTAATGTTGTCTTATTCGTGGTTGATCCCTCGAGCATACACCATTATATCTTTAGGTCTGACCAATGCTATCACCGTGTTCACTTAACTATGGAATTCCTTTTAAAAGGAAACCCAGATGAATTGTTGTTGAGCCCATTGACAACATCCTTATCTCCTCCATAATTTTGCTGAACATTAAGCTAGTGTTGGAAACTTTTGAAAGCATTTGTTCATGCTAGCTCATGAAGCATATGTTTGGATGAAGGTAGTGACTTCCTTTAATTCATGTGCATCTGATGCAAGTTGCCGCCGTGGATTCGAGAAAGTCAATGTTGCTTTCTTGGAATCATTCCAAATCAGTCATGCACACGTGCGAAGAATGCTGTGGTTTGAAGACTTGCAACCTTCAATCTATATGTATCCCTAGCACACCAAGCCACTGATTGATTTGTTCAAGGAGAAGGAGTTCCTTCATAAGAGCTAATCCGACTTATGCAAGGACTTCGATACCCTCGATGATGGTTCCCCTCCTGAACTCGGTAGTGTTTTATTATAAGACTACTTTGTGGTCATGCTTGTCTTGGACAACATGTTCACATGTTTGTAGCAGAACCAGCTCATGTTTTGGAGCTTGCTATCGTAGTTCATCTCCCGAGAATCTCGCAACGTCATCTCGTCGATTTGTGTTGCAAACTTTTATTTTTCTTCCTAGACTCGATGAGTCTGGAATATCCTGACACCAACCAGATCTGAATCTTAGGCAGATATGATGGGTTGGAACATTTCCCAAGAACTATAATATTGGTCTCGCGATAACCGATAAAGTGGATGTCATGGCCAACACACCCAGCCGGAAGACCTGTTATTATAATATCTTGATTGATGAAGTTGGCCACCCCCCCCCCCTAGGGATTTCGTAGGATTTACTCCCTAGTTGCCCCTATGGATTTTTGTGTTCCCGAAGTCCGACCTTTTACTTGATGTTTTAGATATCAAACCATATCTATGAATGGGTTATACTAGCACATCAAGGAGAACATTAGAAGCGGAGTGCTAAATGTCTCTCGGTCGATCATCCAGATTTTAGTTGCTTGGCCTCGCTAAGGTGAAATCTGAGAAAGTGTTATCCTCCTTCGCATCTGCATCGTCCATCGCTATTCATCATGGTAGTATGTTGTGTTGTCAGCACCCTTGACGCGGTTGTTGATAATACCTTGATGATTGTGGAAATGCTCAAGTTCTTGAGAGCACGCACAAGCGCTACGTCTTATCATCGGCACTAGCTGGGATTGCCCCAGATTTCCTCGGTTATGCTATAACCACTCCAACAGTGAATTCACTCTCTATTGTTGGGTTCTTCCCCAGTTACTAGAATCATTCCCAGCATTTGCATTTTGTTCCCAGCTTGCACCGCCAATGTGCCATTCTACCACGGGTCTCTTCCATATCCGGTGATAAGGAAATTCATCCATTACGTTGTCTTCAACAAGGTAATCCACATCATCCAAGTCCGAGTATGCCATTCTACCGACCCCCTCCAAAACGATTGCTGTGATTTGCCTTAGGCTGATATAGAGAGTCTCAATGATCTCTATATCAAAAGTAATTCTTTTTGCCACTTAAGATAATAATCTACGAATCACCCTCCTCCAGGATGTTTCGTCGTGGTATCATGGCAACTCAACTCCTCGCTACGTTGGCAATCGTTTACCACCTTCTTAAGCGTGGAATCGTTGTCTACCTAGTGAACCTTCGTCATCTGTTCCACTCCATTTCTTCAAATCTGTGCTTCGTCTCCCAGCTCAAGAGATGTTGCTATGTCTCATTCCGTGAGTTGTTTGATCTTCGAGAAGATCGACTGTTCTAGAGTTTCCCTTCCTCTTCTTGTCATGATTAGCTGAAGTTCTCAGAGCAAGACGACAAGACAATGATGGTGTTCAAATCAACGTTCATTTGAAGTGCACCCTGGATCGTGAAGATTATACTAGTTTGCGTTTCCCCTTCACCTTACCCTACGCCTGAATCTCGAGACGAGATTCTTGTTTAGTGGGGGTGAATTGTCACATCCCTAGCCTCTGGCATTGCTCTAGCCTAGCCTCATGTGTGCATCATGTTTAAATTTTAATGAAATTTGAAATGGGGATTGCTCAAACCCTAGCATTAAAGGAATTCACTAGGTTCACCTAAAATACTTTCAAGTAAGTCCAAATGGCTTTCAAAAATGTTCATGATTTTTGACAAAGGTGAAAAACCTCTACCAAAAATGATGCCAATATTTTTGGGCCATTATGGATTTTTGAATAATCCTTATTGTATTTGAATTGGGGCATTTAAATACTATTAATATTTTTAAATGCTCCAACAATTCTGAAAATAGTTAAGGGCCTCTGTAATAATTCATTTAATGGCCACAATTATTTGCAGGATTTATTAAAATGATTTGGGCTATAAACTAAATCAGAAACAAAACTACAGAAATAGAAAAGAGAAACAAAATAGAAAAAAAGAGGAGAGAGGCCACCTGGGCCACTTACCTGCTTACCTGCCTGGCCCAGTTTCTCCCGCGGCCCAGCCGGCCCAGCCCACCTCCTCCTCCTTTGTCCTCTTCCTCCTCTGCCAGGAGGACGAACAGAGGCGAGGCGTGGCGCTCGCCGACGCTGCCTCGGCCACCTCCTGCTTCCCCCTGGCCACCTCCTGCTTCCTCTCGTCGCCCTGGACCCGTCCGCGACGCCACGCACCCCCCCCAGGCCTCTCACTCTCTCCCCGAGCTCCTCTCCTCCTCTGGCTCTCTCGCGCGCAGCCACCGAACACACCCGCCGCCGCCGACGAGCTCTCTCGTGGCCACCGGGCCTCCCTCGCTCCCCCGACTAGCCCAGAGGCTCCGCCTCGACCTCCTCTTCCTCTCCACCAAGCCACGAGGCCCCGGACGCCCTGCATCGCCGCCCACGTCGCCGTTCCCCTCCTCGGCCACCGGAGGTCGTCGCCGTTCGATTCACCGCCGACAGGTCGCCCCCGAGCCCGCTGAGACGCGCTCTGCAACCACAGTGAGCTCTTGGATCGATTCCCCCTCCTCTCCTGCTCGCGTTCTTGCTCTAGCCCCGTTCCCCACCTCCGCCGAAGCTCGCCGCCGCCACGGCCGACGAGCTCCATGCTCCTGAGCTCGTCCGCTCGCCCGAGCATCACCAGCGTGCTCACCGCGCTCCTGCGAACCCGAAACACCCACGAGTGCTCCCTGCCATGCCCTATAACGCCATCTCCGCGGTTGCCCGAACTCCGGCCGCCGCCTTTGAGCTCGCCGCCGTCGATATAGGTCGCCCCCGGTCTAACTGACCGCACCACTCGACGCGCGGGATCTTCAGCGTCACGTAGCTGCCCTCCGCCGGCCATTTGGTCGCCGGAGGAGGAATTCCGACCCCCTCCGCCGTCCCTGGCCTCGCCGGCGACGAGCCGCGGGTCAACTCCGGCGAGTTGACCCGGGTTTGACCCCCCCTCTCTCTCACTGACCTGCGGGCCCCGCCCGGCTAATTAGGCTAGGATTAGTATTAACTAAATATTAGTTAGTTTAATAGACACTGACAGCAGGGCCCCACCTGCTAATTAATCATAGATTAGTTTCTGTTTAGTTTTAAACTAATCCAGTGGCCCCACCCGTCAGCATTGACTCTGCTGACGTGGCCTTTGACCCGGCCCCACCTGCCATTGACACTAAACAGCTCTGGGTCACTGACCAGTGGACCCCACTGGTCAGGTTTGACCTGGAGGCGCCCTGTTGACCTGCTGACGTCATGATGATGTCAGGCTGACGCAATAAGTATTTTCTGGAATTTAAATAATCTTAAATGATTTAATAATTTCAGAAAATAGCTAAAACTTCAATAAATCATAGAAAATTAACCGTAACTCCAAATTAAATAATTTATATATGAAAAATTATCAGAAAAATTCAAGGAATCCATCTGTACCATTTTCATGCATGTTAGAACAACTTATAGATGCTGTTTAGCACAAATCAATAAATGGCATTTAAATAATCACATATGGAGTTTGAATTTGAATCTTGTATTCAAACCAACTTCATTTAATCTGTTGCTAGTTGCATTAGCTCAAAACACATTCATTTTGCCATGTCATGATCATGCATCATATTGTGCATTGCATTGATTGTGTTCCTTCTGTGTTGCCGGTATTTGTCCCCTCTCGATAGACGTGATACCGATGATGTGATCGTTGACACTGATGAAGACTCAATGTTATCTTCAGAAGTGCCAGGCAAGCAAAACCCCCTTGTTCATTCCGATACAATCCTACTCTCTCGCTCCTGCTCTCTTTTACTGCATTAGGACAACACCGATTCATCTGTTACTTGCTGCGGTAGCTGAACCCCTTTATCCTTTGCATGACCTGTCATTGCCACAGTAAATAGATGAAACCCACTAGCATGAGTAGGAGTTGTTTGAGCCCTGTTGTGCCTACTCATTCATGCTTGTTTGTCATGCCTGCTACTGCTTAGAGTTGAGTCAGGTCTGATTCATCGGGGATGAATCAGAGGCGTGTGAACATGTCCTACTGTGTGTGAGCTAAGTGTGTGAACACGATTTGGTAAAGGTAGCGGTGAGAGGCCATGTAGGAGTACATGGTGGGTTGTCTCATTGCAGCCGTCCTCAGGAACTGAGTTCTGTGTTTGTGATCCATGATTCAGCTACTACCACGCATTGGGCCCGAAACCAATGGACCCTCTCGGCTTCTTGATCACCCTTGTCCTCTGTCCAGGAGTTGCAAGTAGTTTCTGGTGTTTGTAGTATGCTGGAGGCCGTGGCAGCGCTGACCGTAGGGGTGGGCTGTGATGCGGTAGGCACGTGGCCGGGTAAACCGGGCGCCCGTTTGGTGTCACGGAACCCTGTTCACATCGTTTGGGGCTGTGAGCGAAACTCCGGCCGGATCTCCTCATGGATGGAACCCGAATAGGCGATAAACCTGGACTAGAGACTTGAGTGTTTAGGTAGGCCGTGGCCGACACCCACGTTGGGCTTCCGCTTGAAGGTTGCCGAGTACATGTCGTGTAAACGGCGTAAGTGGTGAGAGCGTGTGTGAAGAAGTACACCCCTGCAGGGTTAACATCATCTATTCGAATAGCCGTGTCCACGGAAAAGGACTTCTGGGTTGCTTATATCAGTTCATAGACAAGTGAAAGTGGATACTCTAAAATACGCAAGATAAGCGTGAGTGCTATGGATGGCGTTCTCGTAGGGAGACGGGAGCGGATCCATAGTGGTGTATTGATATGGTGAATATGTGGACTCGTGTGCGCCACCTCAAAAGAGTTACTTGCAGTCGTAGTTCAGGATAGCCACCGAGTCAAAGCTGGCTTGCTGCAGTTAAACCCCACCATCCCTTTGTTGATAATGATGCATATGTAGATAGTTCTGATGTAAGTCTTGCTGGGTACATTTGTACTCACGTTTGCCTATTTTATGTTTTTGCAGAGAGACTTCGGTCTCGCTAGTAGTTTCCGCGTGGACTTCGACGTTTAGCTTGTTACCTCAGCTACGATCTTGTGCCTCGGCAGGATCTGGTAGATAGTCAGGCTTCTCAGCCTTTTTCATTTATAGATGTCTGTACTCAGACATGATAGCTTCCGCTTGTGCTTTGACTTGTATGCTCTGAGTGTTGGGTCATGAGACCCATGTTTGTAATATCTCGCTCCTCGGAGCCTATTGAATAAATTACTTGAGTCGTAGAGTCATGTTGTGATGCCATGTTGTATTGCACATATCGAGCATATTGTGTGTATGTTATTGAAATGCTTGGTATGTGTGGGATCTGACCATCTAGTTGTTTATCTTTAGTAGCCTCTCTTACCGGGAAATGTCTCCTAGTGTTTCCACCGAGCCATGGTAGCTTGCTACTGCTCCGGAACACTTAGGCTGGCCGGCATGTGTCCTTCTTCGTTCCTGTGTCTGTCCCTTCGGGGAAATGTCACGCGGTGAATACCGGAGTCCTGTTAGCCCGCTACAGCCCGGTTCACCGGAGTCCTGCTAGCCCAGTGCTACAGCCTGGATTCACTCGCTGATGACCGACACGTTCGATGCTGGGTCATGGATGCATGTCCCTGTAAGTCTGTGCCGCTTTGGGTTTACGGCTAGCCATGTCAGCCCGGGCTCCTTATCATATGGATGCTAGCGACACTGTCATATACGTGTGCCAAAAGGCGCAAACGGTCCCGGGCAAAGGTAAGGCGACACCCGTGGGAATACCGTGCGTGAGGCCGCAAAGTGATATGAGGTGTTACATGCTAGATCGATGTGGCATTGAGTCGGGGTCCTGACAGTAGTGTATGATTTTAGCCGCGAGAGTCTGTGCATCCTCTCGTTTTCGGGCGTGTCCGGTAGGGACATGCGGACTGCTGCCACGCCCGTTCCTGACCAGCCTGGCCCACCCAAAGCCCCTCCACCACCCGTGCGCGCTTCCCGCCCGAAACGGTCAGCGCCGCTCCAAAGAATCGGTGCCGCATTCATGCCCGGGCAGAGCGGACACGACCTCTCACTGGCGCAAGAGTGATGGTTGCTTCGTCCGTCCAACTTACTGCTAGGTCTATGTGATTTGATGGCTCATTGGTCTTTATTACTGAGGTGGTAGGACTGCTGGATGTCCCACGCTTTCGGCGAAAGGAGCTAGTAGATTACAATTTTCTCCATTCTTACAGCGGAGGAGTGCAAGGGCAGTGAAAACACGCAGGCTCAGGTGATTACATGGCCCACCTCACACTATCACCGTGCGACACCTAACTCTTTACATAGTACTCCCTCCGTTCCTAAATATTACTAGATGAGTCCCCGCTCGTTGCCGCGAAACATCGGTATATATATCTCTCTGCGCAAAATTATCGATTTCATAGAACTAAAAAAATCTATATAACCGCATGACAAATGTGGTAGCCAAACTAAATAAACTCCCATCATCATTTAGATCATCCCACATAAAGGAAAAAGATCGGCCAACTCCTACTGCATAATGGGATTATATTTTTCTTTTTGACATGTTAATGGGACTTAAAAGCTCACTTACATGCATGCTATCGATGCATGCTTGCATGCAGACATGTTGATGTGATTTAAAACCCACTCACATGCATGTGCCACGGTATTTCTGCATGCTTGCATGTGGCTTAGTGCTGAGCCTCTCAACATCTAGATCAGACGGCTATTATGACTGATTTACTTCATCTAACGGCTACGTCAATTTTGATGATGTGGCTCAAGGAGAGGATAGAGAATTCCTAGTAGTGGGGGCTAGCTATTACTAGTAGACTAGATGATTCCCCGCGCATTGCTGCGGAATTTCTTTTGCTTAAGTTTGTAATGTGGAGAAGTAATCTGTGTAAAGAAAATAGTTACTTGCCAGTGATTCAAAACATTACCCTTTTGTGGGGGAAATATAACTTTTTTTATGGGAAGGCCTTCATGGCTAGGCTAGCTTTATTACTCAATAACACTTAGATCGTTCGCTGAGAGTTTTACAATAAAATTCAGGAGTGTTTGCACCACCCCGTCTAGCTAGCTCATGAGCAACAACATTCGATTCTCTATTACAATGCTCAGTAGTAACCTTCCCCAAATCTTGTAGTCATGCTCTGCATTCTTCTAGAATGGGGACTGCCACCATACATTACCTTCATTTAACCGGATGTGCATACAAAAGCATTATTTTCCTCTAATGGCAACAGTAGTGTTTATACAAAGAATCTAAAACTAAGAAAATGACAACACTTGACTGTTATATACATGAAAATAGTGCATCCAAATCAGCATAGCAGTAGTCAAATGTAAAAGGAATAAATTTGGATGTTTGTCCATGTATGTGTAGTTATCGTCAAAATGCAAGTAATTCATTAACTATCTTCTAGAACAAAATAACTACAGCAGTGTTTATACAAATAATCTAAAATGAAGAAAATGATAACACTTGACTGTTATATACATGATGAAAATAGTGCATCCAAATCAGCATAGCAGTAGTCGAATGTAAAGGAATAAATTTGGATGTTCGATCCATGTATGTGCAGTTATCGTCAAAATGCAAGTAATTCATTAACTTTCTTCTAGAACAAAATAACTATTAGGAGCCAGAAAAATGTTGCCACATACACAAAACTTGCATAGAAAGGTCACAAATTCAGAAGTTCAGTAGTGTTTAACTGAACTGAAAATCTACCAATTCAGCAAAGCCAACAATCACTAACCTGCAAGTCTCAAGAAAAAACAGAACACCATTATTGAGATGCGAACTAATGGTTAACTATATAGCACAAATGAAAAGTCAGACACAGAAAAATTATTCCATTAGGAATTACGTATATACATGTCCAATGTAAATTTGAATATGCAACAATGAAGACCTTCAGCCTGAAATGGAGGATGACCATTAAGGCTGTGTTCTGTTTCTCTCTGCTCCGTTAACTCCGCTCCCGGAGCGGACCATCCTTTAGCTTAATTAGGCGGAGCTGCCAAAACCCAACTCCCCAACTCCACGGAGCGGGGAAGTTCCGAACAGGGCCTAAGTCAGCATCAGAATTATACTAACGAAAAAGTAAAAGCAGACATCCACAAATGAGATTGCATCCATGGCGCTTGGCTCAAAACGCACACATCTCAATTACCATGCAGCATGGGGGAGCTGGGACACTGACGACCAGATCAGCTGTGAAGGTAGAAAGGGATAAGTGGCATAAGCAGGTCCACCAGATTGTAGCTGTCCCTGCTCGTACGCTTATCACCGAGAACTGAGCAGCATAGACGGATTCTTCCCTAGCTGCAGAGCTAGCTAACTCACCAAAGGAACACTACGATTACCATGCTAGAAGCCGACGAAGAGATGATTGAATGCACACCTGAGATATGCCAAGTGAGAGCCGACGTACATACAACCCGACGACGATGGGGGCTAAGATTGAGGACTCCTCCAAGTAGTCAGAAACTCAGAATGCAGTTTCACTTTTCCAGCTTCTTCATACCATTCTTTGGCCCTAGAAAGATGGAGCATAAATAAACTTACCTAAAGCACATTGTCAGGTAAAAAGCAAAATCACTATGCACTAATTTAAATTACGGGGTATTAGACCGGCTACACCTACTGCATAAAAGACAGTAGTATAGTGGAAATCTGGAATCCTAATAGGACGGTTCATTTCAAACTGTCAAAGAACAAAATAATATTGAATTTTTTTTGTGAATAAAGAATAAAATAATTTAACGGGATCTGATTGTGTGATAGTACATAGTAAGAAACTAAGATGATAATGTAATCATTCCCAGCCAGTAAAACAACCGACCCTCACGCTCCACGCCTCCACCTGAACCCCAAAGAGTACACAAAGGCAAACCCATCTGTGCATGTTCGAAACCAAAGAACAATCAGATTCTCTTTGGTTCAATGGACCTGAAACCAACAACACCAGCACACTCAGAAAACAGGGGATGATCTGAACACACAACCGTCATGTACGTATCAGGAATAGCTGCAATCAACTCACCCTTGCTCGGGTGTACTCCTCAACGGACTTGCGGTACTGGTCGTACAGCTGCTGCACAAAAGCGACAAACAGGGGGGGGGGGGGGGGGGGGGGGGGCAGAAACTCTAGATCAACACGGATCAGATCAAATCGGGCCAAGCCTAGGCATGGCCAGAGGGAGGTGGTGAAGGAGGCGACTAACATGCAAAACATCATTCCTCGGAGCTGAACTGTGGCTCCAGCTTACCCTCGAGGATGTTGATGCCCTTCCGCATGTAGTTCCATCCATCCAAGATATATCATGTTTCCAGACGTGGATGTGACTTGTGAGCAGGCATTCGTGGTCGATGAGTATGGTAGTACAGCGGGTTTATAAACACAGCTTTGCACGCATTTGCAGGGTAATGAAGCAGAAGATAATGAGGGCTGTAAATTGAGTGCTGTGAGGCGGTTTCATGTGCATTTGTGGCACGAAGGTAAAAGAAATTACGACATAAAAGCGGGGAAGACAAACGAATTTGGAGTTTAATGCTCATCTGTGGAGCAGAGGAAGGGCAACGCACGGCGGTCACTGGCAGGGGGGCCATTGGGCGTGGCGGCGTAACTCACCTACGGTGGCTGCCATGAGGAGCACCGATTGTTGCGGCAGCGTTGGTACGACGTGAACGTAGCGTCGGAATCCATGGTGGCGGCGGCTGGATCTCGCATCTCTGGAGACGTTGCTCATCGGGGGACTGCCAGCAGTGAGGGCAGCAGGATTAGCACGGGCGGCTGGCTGGAGCCAAGCATGGGAGAGCATGAGGAACCGCGGCGGCTGGTCGGGGAAGGGTGTGCGGCGGCGGCTTGACGAAGGTTTTTTTTTTTACAATCCTTGACGGAAGGGTGTGGGTCGTAGGCTCGTAGCATCCTGGACGATAGAGATCTATGGGCTTCAAATGGGCCTTTTAGTGTCCAAATTGGTAAAGTATACGCCCAGCCCAAAAATGGAATCAGAGGCCAGCACCCAGCGGTATGGCTGGAGCGAAACGGTATCTTCACTTAGCGGTGGCAGCTCTTAGTAATTTTGGCCAAAACTTAATCGGACGGCTCTAGATGACCGATCTATGCTGCATCAACGACTAGAACAATTTGGGTGACGTGGCTTCACGAGAAGGCAGTAAAATCATCTAGTGGGGTGCCCCTATTTAGATATAGAAGATAAGTCTTTCTAGAGATTCCACTAGGTGAACTACATACGGAACAAAATGAATGAATCTACATTTAAAATGCATCTATATACATCCGCATGTGATTAATGATGAAATCTCTACAAAGACCTATATTTAGGAACGGAGGAAGTACTAGTATAGTACTAGTACGTGCTGTAATTTATCAGCGAGATAAATTTGTACAATGCTATGAAGCTTCCAGCTCCTGTTACATGTATCTTGCGTCCAAGGTTGCCCGTTGCAACATTTCATCAAATACAAAGAAGACTAACATGCATGCTATTGCATCTCAATGATTGACAGATCATAGCAAATATGTACTCCCTCCGTTCCAAAATAAGTGTCTCAACTTTGTGCAAACTTTAGTACAAAGTTGTACTACTACTAAAGTTGACACTTATTTTGGAACAGAGGCAGCTAAAGAAAAAAACGATCCATGCAGTCCCTAGCCCTTGAACCGTGAACCCTGACCAGGCTTCAATTTGCTGGCAACGTTCGAGCTTCCTAATAAATGAAGTTTGCAACCTTTTGACCATCGGATCATTTTGTGCAGTTTCACCAAAATCGAGATGAGCATCCCTGTGGCAAAGAAATTGAAGAAGCGTGATTAGAATAAGATTACTAGGACTAGTTGATGAGACATAAACTCATCACAAATACAGTATGTAGAAGCCAGTAGAGGTATCAGGTATGTGCGGGGCAAAGAAGTAGAGAAATATCCACAGGGAGTGATGTGGGCAGCTGGAGCAGTGGTGCAAGCCGGCTGTAAAGGGAGTTGTACCTGAGGGACGTAGCTCGACCTTGAGGAGGGCGGCGGGAGGCGGCAACTGCCCACGTCGCGGCAGTGAGCAAGGGACGAAGGCAACCTCACCGGCTTTGTGAGAGAGAACGGCGGGGACCCCTGATCGGGACGTGCCGACAGTGGGTTTTCGCCGTCGGCGACGGACACCACATCTACACTAAGCATCCACCCCTTCCCCAAGCGGACGTGATCCGCCGGGATGTTAGAGATGTGGCCACAGTCGTTTTGTGCGAGAGTGTGAAAAGAGCAACCCCAGCAAGCAACCGTGTAGGCTGGCCCGTCCTGACTATGTATATAGTGGAGCGGTTTCCTTTTCTCTCCATATGAACCTATCATATTGCGTACGTGCCACTGAAGAAAAAAATATTTATAAATGACGCGGCACCTACTACTCGTTCTCCTATAACCTTGTGCTTGGCATCTCCAAAATATTAACCTTGCGATTGGCTCTTCGCCTCTTCGGGAAGTCGAGCAATAATGGTAGTGCAGTATATATCGTTCTGGCTATATGAGACCGAATGAATTGCTGCACGTCCACCACGTGGGCGAGGGTCGAGGGGCGAGGGAGAGTGCTACTACATACGGAGCAAAATGAGTGAATGTACACTCTAAAATACGTCTATATACATCAGTGTTTGGAGTATGTACTAGTAGTTCATATTGAAATCTACTAAGGACATATATATTCCAAACAATATGATATAATCTCTATAACCAAGGTAGTAGGGACGAGGAGTAAATGGAGGGAGTAGTAAATTTTTCTCCTCGTCCTGCGAGCCACTGCGCGCATGGGCGAGGGAGGAGCAAGCTTCACCTCATCCTGGGAGCCACCGCGCCCGTGGGTGGGGGAGATGTCGTACTAAGCAATCTTCTCCTTGTTCTGCGAGTTGATGGGACACATCAAAAGTACTCCAGTGTATAGAGCCTTGTCTCTAAGGTAGGCCCCACATGGTTTGCCTCTTTTTTTAATTTAACATAACGCGTCAAGTCGCAATTTGTTTGTTCACCCGTGGTAGACGATCCTCCCTCCACCAAGTGGACAACCATTACACGTGCCAAATTACCACGTGGGCTGCCTTTTTCGTACAGAAATGAGCTCCACCATGTACCCGCGCGGGTGTGGCTGGGAAAGAGACGGGAGTACGTGCGCCGTGCATGCACCTCTTCTCTTCGTGCACGTCCCCCACCTACGTGGGTGTGTGTGAGAGATACAAACCGCGTTTGTGAGTGTTTTTTGTTTTGTGGTGGGGGTGGGGGTGGGGTGGGGGGTTGATTTCGTGAATTATTTGTGGGAATATGTGTCCATGACATCTCAAACAAAATTTTGCATGCAATGTGTGTGAAATTGAGGCCTATCCATATCATACATAGAGGGTCGGGCAATCCACGAGAAGAGAGGGAAGGGTCATAGCTATCGATAGAGTCGAAGAGAGGATCAAGTACGGGTGGGTGCGAGATCGATGAAGAGAGCCTACGAAATTGCGTGTGTGTGTGCAAGTCAAAGATATAGGGCGACTGGCCTACCGGAACGTTAGAGGGCACATGTCAAGTTTGTGTGTGGCAGGGAGACATGATTAGAGCGCTTGATGTATCGGTGTGTGTGGGGGGGAGGGGGTGGGGGGAGGGGTAGGTAGAGGCCTAACTATAGAGGTAGAACGACTCGTATATGTGTTGAGAAGGAGAGACCCAGCTATGTCATGAGGGAGACCGGTCGACATCCATACATAACTGAAGGACGGGAAATATGATGGGACAGAGAGAGAGGAGAGAGAGAGGGAGGGATAGGGGTAGAGTGTTGGATGGGTGATGGAGTTGCTTCTCGGAGATGTTGGGAGAGGCCTACTAGACAAACTGAGGGTGAAACTGCAATGTTATCAATAAGAGTGAGGATGTGTTTCTGTGTGTGCCTGTGCATGATAGATCTGTCGGGACGCATCCATGGATGATGAAGGAGAACCATGTGTTTGGTAAGCAAACCTAACTAGATCAGTAGATCAATTGTTGTTTGTCGGAGGCAGGGAGAGACACAACTAATGAGGTAGATCGATCGATGTGTGGGTAAAAACGAGTTATAAGGACCTAGCTGGCTATATGTATAGCGAGAGATCGGTCGGTGTACGTCCATTTGTTAGAGGCAAATAAGGCCCAGCAAGACGGATAGACAGAGAGAATGGAGCTAGGAGGTGGTGCGAGAGGCCCAACTACTAGCTGGATAGGAGGAGGAGTGTGCGGTTGTGAGATCGATTAAAATAGGGGTGAGAGTTTACACGTGTGTCTGACCATATGAGAGACACGAGGCAAGGACACATAAAGGAGGAGATTGAAGCTGTGTGTGTATGTTGTAGGTAGGCATCGCTGGAGAGGTTTATCGATCGGTGTGTGTCGGAAAGGAGTTGTGGAGACTCTGGAAGAACGACCTAAAGGAAAAAAATGAATGTGCCCGGTGGATAGAATGCCGAGGGAGGGGGAGGGCGAGGAGGGTGTGTGCATGCACAAGAGAAAGTTAGTGGTAGCTACAAAGGTTAGAGCACGGTGTGGGTTTAAGAGACTAACAAAGATCATAATTTAATATGAAAGCGGATTCATATATTTGAATAGGAGATCATAGTGTTTTAAACATTGCATGCATGAATATAGCGGTGATACACGTGTTGTGCACATGTTATACCATAATGTGATAATGCATGGCGTTTGCAACTCACAGCTAAATGCCGAACAATCTAAACCATACTATACATCAAACAATCTCATATTTTATTTGAATTTGTGATAATGTGCGGTGTTTGCAGCTTACAACTAAATATCGAGCAATCTAAACAATACTATATATCGAACATTCTCACATTTTATTTGAATTTGTGGTAATGTGTGGTGTTTGCAACTCACATCTAAATACTTGTAGGCGTAGGGGGCGGGGCACCATACATAATGTGATAAACACATTATACATATGAGACATGGTTTAGATTATGAAGATCTAGTTAGAGCTAGAATTGTAACGTGATTTGAAATCAAAATAAAGTGGATTCAAAAAATCTAGTTCAAGTTCATATAGTACACATAGTTCATATGTAACTCGATACTGATCATGTGGTGTGCTGTGAAGATAATACACAAATGATGGTTTAACTTGACAATAATGATGATTGTAGATCTTATTAAAACAGATAAACAAATTCAAATGCTTTGACTTCACAACAATCATTACTGTAGATCTTATTCAAATTTAGTTCATATTGAAGCGGTAGTATATACGTTTGGAATGCACTAAAACGTTCATTTGAGTAGTAGGTTGCATGCATTATACACGTAGCGAAATATTTTAATTGAACATAACATGAATTCAAAGTTTTGAATGACATTTATAGTGCGCATTGATTTGGTACAGTACACGTTAGGCTTGTCCAGAAATTTCAACCCGTGCCTTGTTAGCCCGAAATATTTAAGATATATCTTTGTCTCGTTGTGCTCCGACAACTCCCTTCATCTCAACCCACGCCTTGCTATTCCGAAATTACAACGCGCGCGAAAACTCCCACCTCCTGTGAAATCCCGACACGCGAAATGCCCGTGGTGCCCCTGACCGAAAGAACCGCCTCAAATCGGTGGGGGTACTTTCGTAACTTACCCCACATTTCGGACAAGCGCGTCTCTAAGCCATGGTTCCCCACTGCCATCCCATCCGCCCACCCATTCGTACACCGAGGCCACGAAAACCCATGATGAAACCCCACACCCTGCTCCGTCCGCCACCAAGCCGGAGCTTCTTCCCCGACGACGTCGTCCACAACAACACCTCGACGTCCCTCATCCACCGTATCGGATGAGGATCCATCGTCGATCTCATCGTCCCGCCGGTTCAGCCACCCCGTCCTCCACCTCCAAGGAGGTGCCCTGACGTTCCCCTCATCTTTTGCACCACCTCCATTCCCACACCGCCGTCTTCACCTGCACCACCGGAAGAGCATCATCATCACCGTTTCCTCGGATGAAGCTGCGGCCTAATCGGCGCCACCAAAGAGGTTGTACACTAATCGCTGCATTTTCTTCTTGATTCGATCTCACAGTGCTGTCGGCGCTCGGTCCCGAGCCGACACGGCGTGGCTCCATCCACGGCGGCTTCGTCGGCCACTTCCTCCACGGCGTCGCTCCCTCGGCGGCGACGTCCACATCAGTAGGAGCTGCTGCTGCTTTAGCTCTCGCTCGTGCTACTGCTCTGCTCTAGCTCTCGGTCCCCTGCCTGGTCTGCTCTTGCTATTGCTCTTGCTCGCGCTGCTGCTCTCGCTCTTGCTCTTGCTTGCGATGCTGCTCTGATTTTGCTACACTTCAGTCGACTGAATCGACTTTTGGGTCAGTCGATTTCCAAGGGGTGGGCTCACCGGGGTGAAGGAAGAACCAGCCGAAGCGGGGAGGGGGGCTCGCCGGAGAGGTACCCCACTATCTATCTTAGGGTTCAAGATGGGGGCGGTGGTCTCCGGCGGTGGCAGGGCGTTGGCGGGGCGGTGGCATGGGGATCGCCGGAGAAAAAGCTCGGCATGGGGGGGCCTAGAGGGATGGCCGGGGCGGCGGCGGACCAGTGGTGGGGAGTGTTTTCGGGCGGGCGGGGCGGCGCACCGCCGGCCGCGGGCAGCGGGGGGCTGCTGTTTGGCCGGTGGTGGCTGGCGGCTCAGGGGGGTGGAGGTTGAAGATGAACTGCAGGCCCTTGATTTCGAATCCAACGACTGCAAAATTGACTGACCAGAGATGAAAAAGTCAGCCGACCGACGTGTAGCCTCACCTTGCTAGTGCGTTCAGTTTTGACAGCAAAATTCAGTTTCGACAGCAAAATTTAGTTTGGACAGTTAGGTTCAGTTTCGACAGTTAAGTTCAGTTTCGACAGTTAAATTCAGAGATGAGCGGCTGATGTATTTTACATCTAGCGGGTTATGTATTTTACGTCATGTATTGGAGATGCTATTAGAATTCCACTCAGGTTAACGTTGTTCGTTGTCTCTCTTGTCCTGCTTCAGCCTCGGCGTCGTACAACTCATCGGAGTTGCTCCAACGACGAAACCCTCCATCACAGCGGAGCAGTACCTCGGGCTCCATCTCCGGACACCTAAGATCTTCTTCCCCTCCTCCGACAGCAAAGTCAGCCGGAGCATCCTCACCGGCCAACCCAATCACACTGAGATCGACATGGCTTCGCCAAGGAGGTTGTAAACCTTGTTGCATCTCTTTTTTACTCTACATGTTATATATATAGTCCACTGAGCACACAGATTTGTTCCTTTAGTGTCTCCTTGAAAGAAAAAACGTAGGAATTTTAATTTTCACTTGTCCTCCTTTTCAAATTCTTTTTCATGAAGCACAAGACTAAGAGATAGTAGCATAATAGCATTATAACCGTACATTTTCTTATGGTTTGACTTAATCTCACCATGCTTCTTTGCATCATGTGATCTTCCAATTGTTGTGAATCAAACACCCAGATTGGTAGAAATCATGTGTTTTTAAATTCTCTGTTTTGCACGTGCATTCCTATCCTATTCCTGTCTATTTCCTATCCCTGCATTGTTGGAATCCTCCAATTCAAACGAGCCCTTACAGAATTACTTCTCTTACAGATAGTTGTCAAAGAAAACCTTGTGTGGTTTGTCCCGGTCCTGCTGCGCCGTCGTCCACCCCAGCTCAGCTGCTCCAACGACAGAAGGGTCCAGCAGAGCAGGGATCCAGCCTCCAGACTATCTTTCGCCGCCTCAGATCTTCTTCCCTGCCGCTGGAGAGGTTGCACTCTTTCGTGTCTGCTTACGTTATGCATCGCTTAATATTACATGCTACTTTATCGTCCTGTTCACCGATTAGGCTCTGAGTCAGCTCCAAACTAATGGTTAAACTTGAGTTTTTAAATGGTTGTGGGGTACATATCGGGGCCGCTATCAATAGTATCTATCTACTATCTGGTTAATCTCCGGTGTCTACTATGAGTTTCATGTTGGGTGGGAAACAAACAGTAAAGAAGCCATTATATGTATTTATTAATTGAAGCCATTATCTGCCTGCTATTATTGGTTTTGGGTCTATCCACAGGTTGCTACCATCACTCTGGATTTCTGCATACACTCCTTACATAATCTCACTATGTTTTATTCCTATGCATGACAGTTGTTGTAAAAAATGGAACTGAACATGTAGAGCAAAAGAGACGAGCCTTGCGTGGCAATATAATTTCATGCAGACGTTGCTCCATGGTAGGTGCAAAGGCAGCCCCCCTCCACGCATTTCGATTGTAATCGAGAGGAAGATATCTGTTCTGAGGGGGATTCAGAAGGAGAAGATAACTCCTATTTACCCCCTGAGGTCTTCGCTCTAACTTGGCGTGCTGATGTTGGTTATATCATGCATATGGTGTCTTGCATTGCTTACTTTATACATCAAATATGTCATCTGCTTAGTTTAGACATCTTTGTGCGAATGCCATCTGTTTAGTTTATTCATCATTTATGTGAATTATGCAACGCCACCTTGTTTAGCCAGGCATCATATATGTGAATTTTGCAATGCCATCCTGCTTAGCCAGTCATCTTATATGTAAATTATATCAGGCCATCTTTTTTTTCGTTACATATTACATTCATCAACAATGTTAGTACATTCAACTGCTCTTCGTGTGCATCAGCCATTTGACACGGTGATGGCAAATTCTGGAGTGAAAACAAGATCTTCTGAGCAGACTATGCTATCTGACGAAGCGCATATCTCGCTGGTTACAGATAGCTCCTCAGAGGAGGATTCAGAGATAGATGACCAGTCCTATCCCCCCCCCCCCCGAGGTGTATGCTCTAACTTGGCAGGGTTATGTTGCTCATATCGTGCGTATGGTGTCTCGCATTGCTATGCCATTTGATTAGTTTAGACATGCTTTGTGTGAATGCCACCTGTTCAGTGTCTAATTACCATATATGTGAATTATGCATTGCCATCTTGTTGCAAGACATTATATATGTGAATTATACAATGCTATCTTGTTGCAAAGGCATTATATATGTGAGTTATGCAATGCCATGCTGTTTAGCCAATCATCATGTATGTGAATTATATCATGCTATCATTTTTTTGTATTACGTGTTCCATTTGTCGACAACGTTTGTATATTCAACTACTCTTCCTGTGCATCAGCCATTTGAAGCGGTGATGGAAGTATCTGGAGTGAAAACAAGGTATTCAGAGCAGACAATGCTACCTGCTGAAGCAGACATCTTGCTGGCTACAGAGAGCTCCTCAGAGGAGGATTCAGAGACTGATGACCAGTCCTATTTCCCCCCTGAGGTCTATGCTCAAACTTGGCAGGGTTATATTACCCATGTCATGCATGTTGTCTTGCATTGCTTAGTTTTTACATCATATATAGATTGCCGTCTGCTTACTTGCTTACTATATAAATCATATATTTGAATTATATCATGCCATCATGTTTACATAGTACACACACATCATCTATCTGAATTATGGCATGGCAACCCATTTAATAAAGACATCATATAGTTATATCATCTCATCCTGTTTAGTGTTTACAGTCATCATATTTAGAATTATGGCATTCTATCCATGAATGTATGTGAATTATGGCATGCCAACCTATTTAATAAACACATTATATAGTTATGTCATGTCATCCTGTTTACATAGTCTCATATTTTGAACTATGTCTTTCCATCTTTTTTAGTTAGCCATCATAATGTGAAATTGTGTCATGCTATCCTGTTTAGTTAGCCATCATATATGTGAAATTGTGTCATGCTATCCTGTTTGGTTAGACAACATAACTATGAATTATTTCATGTCCTCTTTTATTCCCCACTATCCATTGCACCTGTCTATCATACAATGCCTATACTTTTAATTACTTTTCTTGTTTATCAGCCATTTGAATTGGAGAGCGTGATGGCAGTATCTAAGGGAGTAACAACACGGTCTTCAGAAAAGATAGTGCTACCAGTTGATGCAGATAGAACCACGGTTGTACTTGCCCAAGGACCAGATCCACCACACATAACCCAGACTCTCTCAGATTGTACCCCTACCCAGTTGGACAGAGAACCAGCTACACCCCTTTTAACCCCAACCCCGGTAGATAGTAACCCAGTTCTAGTTGACACAACACCGTCTCCACCCCAGAGCACCCAAACACGAACGGTTAGTAAGGGAACTGCAGTGCCCAAAGCACGAGGACCACGACTCCGAATCCCAACTCAACGCTTAAAGGAGAAGAAGATTTGTTCTCAGGTCAGGTTCTGTAGCTATGGTTCATACTCCTTTGCTCTTGCATTACTGCATTTACTCATACCAACTATTTTCAAATTTGAAGGATGGAATTGAAACTCCAATGGCGCAACAGGTATATTTTAAACCTGTTTCTTTAACTGGTTTGCTGTTGTAACCTGCTCTATGTTGATTTCAGTTTCAATTGAATAAACAGTTATGTTCTCATGTCATGCACATTACAAGTGTTGTTATTGCTCTATAGTTACCCACACTTATATTCTATTTATTCTGCTTTGTCTTGAACAAATATTATTTGAACTGTGTCTCTATCTTGATTTGGCAACAAAAACTAGAATGATATAGACCATAAAGTGACCATGGCACATAGATATATGTTTGTTTCATGCTGTTATCCTGTCCACTTTACTACTGAACTCATTTACCAAAATGAGTTTCATATACAACATGGTAAACATGTGATGTGTCTGCTTGTTTCTCTTTTAGAATGCGGACAAAATATTGGAGAATAGTACCGCGTTATCCAATGATAAGGGAAGTAATGCAGATAAGGTTCAAGATTGTGAGACATCCTGTTGGTCTCCAAGAAAGCTGATAAAAACTATCTTGACGACAGTGAGGGAACCCAAAAGTCCTGTCTTGATGTAGTGTTCGAGTTACTGGCCACTACTGCTGGCACAAGCTCTTCGAACTCGCTGCCTGAATTAGTTTGTTTTCTTGAGTCTCAACTTCAAGTCGAAAGACATCGATCAGATGTGCTGCGACAGGAAGCTGAAGGACTGAGGAAGTCCCTGCAGAATTCAGATGCATATTTTCTGGTGCAACAGCAAGCGCTGGAGGATTTGAGCGCCAAACAAGAGAAAGTTAATAAGCTTGCTAAGCATCTTGCCAGCATTATGGGTACCCAGGATATTGTTTCTTGAGATCTTCTGAAGTGGTTTCAGTTCTGGATTTGTTTTGCTGCGGCGTTTATTTGCGTCGGTCGCCAACTTTGACAACCAGTGTATATGATATGCTGCTTTGTTCCCTATATTTGCACTGGTGGCGAACTTTGATGCCTAGTGGATGTAATATGTGTAACAGCCGTGATAGCCTAGCATAAGTTGCTTGCTTATTTATTTCCTTGTTGTCTTGTTTATTTGTTTGCTTGTAGTCAGTGCAGTTCTTTTTAAAACTAGGCCACAATAACCATGGGCTATTATTACTGTAGTGACACTGGGCCTCCTACGGGCCGTAGAAACAGTGGGCCTTCTACGGGCCGTAGAAACAGTAGGCCTTCAACGGGCCGTAGAAACAATGGTCCTTCTATGGGTCGTAGAAACAATGGGCCTTCTACGGGTCGTAGAAACAATGGGCCTTCTACGGGCCATAGAAACAATGGGCCTTCTACGGGCCGTATCATCAATGGGCCTTATACGGGCCGTATGACCATAACGGGCCATCGTTAATAGGCCGTATTTGATGACGCTATGAAAACGGCCCAACGTATCAACGGACCACAAATGGGCCGATGTAACCATGGGCTGAATTTGGCCCACAAGCTGAAAATGACAGTAACGGGCCGTAAGTAAATGAACGCTGGAAATGAGCCCAAGAATAAATGGGCTCTGAGAAGGTCGAAAGATAACATTTGCTGGAAACGGGCCATTAATGGGTATAAAGTGATATACTGTTCATTACGGGCCAGTTTCACCATGGGTAGTTAGTGGGTGTAAAGTGATACACTGTTCATTGCGGGCCAGTTTCACCACGGGCCGTTAATAGGCCAAGAGTTACATAGGGCCTCATATGGGCTGAAAGACGTCATGGGCCATACATGGGCCAGAAGTGAAAACGGGCTGGAATCATATTGGATGGCCCAGATGACGCTACTGGGCCTAATTCGGATAGGGCGTAACGGGCCTTGGGTTAGCACGCTGTAAATGGGCTATATGCGAACAGGCCGTTAATAGGCTTTCCATGGGCCGGCCCACCACCTTTTGACCAAGTCAAACGGGCCGGCCTTTTCACAGGAATGGGCCTATGTTGGGCCGTGCCATGTGTCGACATATCATAGGCGCCTTCTGTCTAATGAGTGGATGAGATCTGTCCCAACGGTGAGCCGACACGTGTTTCCTCTAGCCAATGATGATTTTACACGTGGAAAATCCCCATTGGTCAGGGTTGTTAACGGGTTACCGGATCCAAAACCCGACCCGATAGCTTAACGGTGTTCCGTTACGGTGAATGCCACGTGTCGGTCACCCTTGACGAAAGCAGTTCTGTGATACGCGATTTATCGTCATGGAAGTGGACACTTCCGTGATGATAATTTTGGTAATGTCACCGAACACTTCTACGATAGCACAGGTATGACTATCTTGATTCTGTCATAAATTTGTCATGGTTGTACATGCATGACAAAAAACGCGACCTACTGTGACAAACACGTATCATCACAGAAGTGTATTTTTTTGTAGTGTCAATCCCTTCAAGACCACTTGCGAAAGTTAGATCTGATAGAGATAATAAGATAAGATAAATATATTTTTGGTATTTTATGATATAGATTGGAAAAGTAAAGATGCACATAAAAGTAGATTGAAAGCTTATATGATAAGAGATAGACCCGGGGGCCATAGGTTTAACTAGTGGCTTCTCTCAAGATAGCATAAGTATTACGGTGGGTGAACAAATTACTGTCGAGCAATTGATAGAAAAGCAAAAAATTATGAGATTATCTAGGCATGATCATGTATATAGGCATCACGTCCGTGACAAGTAGACCGACTCCTGCCTGCATCTACTACTATTACTCCACACATCGACCGTTATCCAGCATTCATCTAGAGTATTAAGTTCATAAAGAACAGAGTAACGCATTAAGAAAGATGACATGATGTAGAGGGATAAACTCATGCAATATGATATAAACCCCATCTTTTCATCCTCGATGGAAACAATACAATACGTGCCTTGCTGCCCCTGCTATCACTAGGAAAGGACACCGCAGGATTGAACCCAAAGCTAAGCACTTCTCCCATTGCAAGAAAGATCAATCTAGTAGGCCAAACCAAACTGATAATTCAGAGAGACTTGCAAAGATAACTTAATCACAGATAAAAGAATTCAGAGGAGATTCAAATATTTCTCATAGATAAACTTGATCATAAACCCACAATTCATCGGATCTCGACAAAAACACCGCAAAAAGAGTTACATCGAATAGATCTCCAAGAAGATCGAGGTGAACATTGTATTGAGATTCAAAGAGAGAGAAGAAGCCATATAGCTAATAACTATGGACCCAAAGGTCTGTGGTAAACTACTCACAACTCATCGGAGAGGCTATGGTGTTGATGTAGAAGCCTTCCGTGATTGATTCCCCCTCTGGCGGAGCGCCGGCGAAGGCTCCAAGATGGGATCTTGCGGATACAGAAGGTTACGGTGGTGGAAATAGTTTTTCGTGGTTGCTTCTGATGTTTTTGGAGTACATGGGTATATATAGGAGGAAGAAGTAGGTCGGTGGACACCCGAGGGGCCCAGGAGGGTGGGGGCGAGCCCAGCCCTAGGGGGCGCGCCGGTCACCCTCGTGGCTGCCTCGGTTGTTTCTTGACTTCACTCCTAGTCCTCTAGATCACATTTGTTCCAAAAAGATCGCTCCCGAAGGTTTCATTCCATTTGGACTCCGTTTGATATTTCTTTTCTTTGAAACACTGAAATATGCAAAAAAAAATAGCAATTCGGGTTGGGCCTCCGGTTAGTAGGTTAATCCCAAAAATGATATAAATTTGTAAAGTAAAGCCCATAAACATCCAAAACAGGTAATATAATAGCATGGAACAATCAAAAATTATAGATATGTTGGAGACGTATCACCTATCTTTTACTTTATGTCTTTTACATTATGCAAGAGTCAAGGTGATCTTCACCTTTCCCTTTTACATTTTATCCTTTGGCAAGCACCTCTTGTTGGAAAGATCCTGATATATATATCCAGTTGGATGTAAGTTAGCATGAACTATTATTGTTGACATTACCCTTGAGGTAAAACGTTGGGAGGCAACACAATAAGCCCCTATCTTTCTCTGTGTCCAATTAAAACTCCATAACCATAAGTATTGTGTGAGTGTTAGCAATTGTAGAAGACTAAATGATAGTTGAGTATGTGGACTTGCTGAAAAGCTCTTATGTTGACTCTTTCCTATGTTATGATAAATTGCAATTGCTTCAATGACTGAGATTATAGTTTGTTAGTTCTCAATGAAGTTTCTGAACCATACTTGACATTGTGAATAGATTATTACTTGAGCATAAGAAATCATATGACAAAATTTATATATGTTGCTGTTATAAGAATGATCATGATGCCCTCATGTCCATATTTTATTTTTATCGACACCTCTATCTCTAAACATGTGGACATATTCTTTCATATCGGCTTCCGCTTGAGGACAAGCGAGGTCTAAGCTTGGGGGAGTTGATATGTCCATTTTGCATCATGCTTTTATATCGATATTTATTGCATTATGGGCTGTTATTACACGTTATGTCACAATACTTATGGCTATTCTCTCTTATTTTACAAGGTTTAACATGAAGAGGGAGAATGTCGGCAGCTGGAATTCTGGGCTGGAAAAGGAGCAATTATTGGAAACCTATTCTGCACAGCTCCAAAAGTCTTGAAAATCCACGAAAGTCATTTTTGGAATTAATGATAATTATTGAGCGAAAGAAGTACCAGAGGGGGCCGACACCCTGGCCACGAGGGTGGGGGGCGCACCCACCCTTACAGGGCACGCCCCCCTGCCTCATGGGCCCCCTGGAAGCCCTCCGGAGCCCATCTTCTTCTATATGAAGTCTTTTACCCTGGAAAAAATCATAAGCAAGCTTACAGGACAAAACTCTGCCGCCACGAGGCGGAACCTTGGCGGAACCAATCTAGGGCTCCGGCGGAGCTGTTCTGCCGGGGAAACTTCCCTCTGGGAGGGTGATGACCCACAAGTATAGGGGATCTATCGTAGTCCTTTTGATAAGTAAGAATGTCGAACCCAACGAGGAGCAGAAGGAAATGACAAGCGGTTTTCAGTAAGGTTTTCTCTGCAAGCACTAAAATTGTAGGTAACAGATAGTTTTGTGATAAGATAATTTGTAACGGGTAACAAGCAATGAAAGTAAATCAAGTGCGGCAAGGTGGCCCAATCCTTTTTGTAGCAAAGGACAAGCCTGTACAATTTCTTATAATGCAAAAAGTGCTCCCGAGGACACATGGGAATTATTGTCAAGCTAGTTTTCATCACGCTCATATGATTCGCGTTTGGTACTTTGATAATTTGTTATGTGGGTGGACCGGTGCTTGGGTACTGCCCTTACTTGGACAAGCATCCCACTTATGATTAACCCCTATTGCAAGCATCCGCAACTACAAAAGAAGTATTAAGGTAAACCTAACCACAGCATTAGACATATGGATCCAAATCAGCCCCTTATGAAGCAACGCATAAACTAGGGTTTAAGCTTCTGTCACTCTAGCAACCCATCATCTACTTATTACTTCCCGATGAATTCCTCTAGGCCCAAATAATGGTGAAGTGTCATGTAGTCGACGTTCACATAACACCACTAGAGGAGAGACAACATACATCTCATCAAAATATCGAACGAATACCAAATTCACATGACTACTAATAGCAAGACTTCACCCATGTCCTCAGGAACAAATGTAACTACTCACAAAGCATATTCATGTTCATAATCATAGGATTATTAAGATGCATTAAGGATCTGAACATATGATCTTCCACCAGGTAAACCAATTAGCATCAACTACAAGGAGTAATCAACACTACTAGCAACCCACAGGTACCAATTTGTGGTTTTGATACAAGATTGGATACAAGAGATGAACTAGGGTTTTGAGAGGAGATGGTGCTGGTGAAGATGTTGATGGAGATTGCCCCCTCCCGATGAGAGGATCGTTGGTGATGATGATGGTGATGATTGCCCCCTCCCGGTGGGAAGTTTCCCCGGCAGAACAGCTCCACCCGAGCCCTAGATTGGTTCTGCCAAGGTTCCGCCTCGTGGCAGCGGAGTTTCGTCCCGTAAGCTTGCTTGTGATTTTTTTCCAGGGTAGAAGCCTTCATATAGCAGAAGATGGGAACCGGAGGGCCACCAGGGGGCCCAGGAGACAGGGGGCACGCCCAGTAGGGGTGGGCGCGCCCCCCACCCTCCTGGCCAGGGTGTGGGCCCCCTCTGGTGTTTTCTTTGCTCAGTAATTCTTATTAACTCCAAAAATGACTTCTGTGGAGTTTCGGGATTTTTGGAGCTGTGTAGAATAGGTTTCCAATATTTGCTCCTTTTCCAGCCAGAATTCCAGTTGCCGGCATTCCCCCTCTTCATGATAAACCTTGTAAAATAAGAGAGAATAGCCATAAGTATTGAGACATAATGTGTAATAACAGCCCATAATGCAATAAATATTGATATAAAAGCATGATGCAAAATGGACGTATCAACTCCCCCAAGCTTAGACCTCGCTTGTCCTCAAGCGAAAGCCGAAATCGAAAAATATGTCCACATGTTTAGAGATAGAGGTGTCAATAAAATAAAATACGGACATGGGGGCATCATGATTATTCTTATAACAACAAAATATATAGATTTTGTCATATGATTTCTTATGCTCAAGTAACAATCGATTCACAATGTCAAGTACGGTTCATAAACTTCATTAGGAACTAACAAACTATAATATCAGTCATTGAAGCAATTGCAATTTATCATAACATCAGAAAGAGTCAAGAATAGAGCTTTTCAGCAAGTCCACATACTCAACCATCATATAGTCTTCTACACTTGCTAACACTCATGCAATACTTGTGGTTATGGAGTTTCAACCGGACACTGAGAAAGATAGGGGCTTATTGTGTTGCCTCCCAACGTATTCACCTATGGGTGATGTCAACAATAATAATTCATGCTAACTTACATCCAATTGGATATATATATATATCAGGATCTTTCAAACACGAGGAGCTTGCCAAAGGATAAAATGAAAAAGGGAAAGGTGAAGATCACCTTGACTCAAGCATAAAGTAAAAACATAAAGTGAAAGATAGGCCCTTCGCAGAGGGAAGCAGAGGTTGTCATGTGCTTTTAGGGTTGGATGCACAAAATCTTAATTCAAAAGAATGTCACTTTATATTGCCACTTGTGATATGAACCTTTATTATGCAGTCTGTCGCTTTTATTACTTCCATATCACACGATCGTATAATGCTTACTGCACTAATAAGTCATACATATTTAGAGAGAAATTTTTATTGCTTGCAACATGACAACTTACTTGAAGGATCTTACTCAATCCATAGGTAGGTATGGTGGACTCTCATGGCAAAACTGAGTTTAAGGATATTTGGAAGCACAATTAGTATCTCTAATTGGTGCGAGGAATTTGGCTAGCATGAGGGAGAAAGGCAAGCTCGACATGTTGGGAAGATCAATGACAATATACTTTAACTGAGATGTGAGAAAACACAAACCATTACATTGTCTTCCTTGTCCAACATCAACTCTTTTAGCATGTCATACTTAATGAGTGCTCACAATCATAAAAGATGTCCAAGATAGTATATTTATATGTGAAAACCTCTCTTTCCTTATTACTTCCTATTAATTGCAACAATGACCAAAACTATGTTTGTCAACTCTCAACAACTTTTATGCCTCATACTTTTTATTTGTGAAGTCATTACTATCCATAAGATCAATATGAACTCTTTTATTCTTTTTATTCTTTCTACTTTCTCAAGACCATAGCAAAATAGCAAAGCCCTTGAATCAACACTAATCTTTATTATAGATAGCTCACGGACTCGATTACAAAAAGAGATCACAAAGCAAAACTCAAAACTAATTCATACCAAAACTTCAATCTACTAGATCAAGATACTACTAAAAGGATCGAAATAAGTACAATGGTAAATATAGGAGTGTGATGGTGATACGATACCGGGGCACCTCCCCCAAGCTTGGCAATTGCCAAGGGGAGTGCCCATACCCATGTGATTATGTCCTCGGAGGTGGTGAAGTAGGAGTTGTTGATGATGTAGGCTTGTCGTCCATCTTCCAAGGCATAGGCTCACCATCATAGAAGGATGATTGAGTCTTCGGGATCCTCAAATCTGCAGCCAAACTCATCCTCTTGAATCTAGATTCATACTCACAGTTTTGATTTTTGCAGGTCATAGATCTGAGCTTGGAGGTGCTCGATTTTCTCTTGAAGCTTAAAGATGGTATCCCCAATGATCTTGGCATCCAGCTTGTGGTTGTTGCTGAACTCCATGATCATCATCTGATCGGCATTGAGTCCATTCTCCACCACCCCTTGGCACTTGAAAACTTATTGCTCCATGGCTTCGAGCTTTGTCTCCACGCTTCCGGTACGCCTTAGTCCCTCCACATCGCGGATGTGCAGCACCCCTTAACACATCTCAATAGTTTGAGAGTGTTGCAGCACCTCCGTGAGATAGAGGTTGATAACCCTCTCGGAAAACTTGCCCTTGGGAGCGCTTGGAGACGTCATGGTGCTCTAGATCTGTCAAAAAAATAGCTCGAAACGAAAACAGAGGATAATTGCATGATACGGTGGTCAAAACCTTCGGGAGATTATATAATGAATTTTTACCGACCAAAATACGTAATGTGCAAGAAAACGGAGTCCGAGAGGCACACGAGGTGCCCACGAGACAGGGGGCGCGCCCAGTAAGGGTGGGAGCGCCCTCCACCCTCGTGGAGGCCTCGTGCCCTTCCCGGATTACTTCTTTCTTCCCAAAATTCTTAAATATCGCAAAACAGAGGAAAATTGCCATTATAACTATTTTGGAGTCGATTTACTTACTGTACCACATATCTATTCCTTTTTGGAGTCTGAAACGTTCTGGAAAGTGTCCCTTATGTATTCCTCCGGGGTTACGGTCTCAATAATATTAGTTTCAACATTGATAGGATTACCTGAGATATAATGTTTGATTCTTTGACCGTTCACCACCCTCGGACTTGTGCCTTCGAAGTTGTTAATTTTTATGGCACCTGAACGATAGACCTCCTCGATAACGTAAGGACCTTCCCATTTAGAGAGAAGTTTTCCTGCAAAAAATCTTAAACGAGAGTTGAATAATAACACATAATCACCTACGTTAAATTCTCGCTTTTGTATCCTTCTGTCACGCCAGCGTTTGACTTTTTCTTTGAATAGCTTGGCATTCTCATAGGCTTGGGTTCTCCATTCATCAAGTGAGCTAATATCAAATAACCTCTTCTCACCGGCAAGTTTAAAGTCATAGTTGAGCTCTTTAATAGCCCAATATGCTTTATGTTCAAGTTCAAGAGGTAAGTGACATGCTTTTCCATAAACCATCTAATACGGAGACATACCCATAGGATTTTTATATTTAGTTCTATAGGCCCATAATGCATCATCAAGTTTTTTGGACCAGCTCTTTCTAGATCTATTAACAGTCTTTTGCAAAATTAATTTGAGCTCTCTATTGCTCAACTCTACTTGACCACTAGACTGTGGGTGATAAGGAGATGCAATTCTATGATTAACATCATACTTAGCAAGCATCTTACAGAAAGCACCATGGATAAAATGTGAACCACCGTCAGTCATAAGATATCTAGGGACTCCAAACCTCGGAAAAATAACTTCTTTAAACATTTTCATAGAAGTTTTATGATCAGCACTACTAGTTGGAATAGCTTCTACCCACTTAGTAACATAATCAATAGCAACTCAAATATGTGTGTAACCATTAGAGGCAGGAAAATGTCCCATATAATCAAAGACCCAAACATCAAATGGTTCAATAACAAGAGAATAATTCATAGGCATTTCTTGACGTCTACTAATATTACCAATTCTTTGACATTCATCACAAGATAAGACAAACTTACGAGCATCTTTGAAGAGAGTAGGCCAAAAAAACCAGATTACAATACCTTATGTGCAGTTCTACCTCCAGCGTGGTGTCCTCCATATGATTCGGAGTGACACTTGCGTAGGATCTGTTCCTGTTCATGCTCAGGTACACAACATCTAATAACACCATCTAGTCCTTTATAAAGGTGTGGGTCATCCCAGAAGTAATGCCTTAAATCGTAAAAGAACTTTTTCTTTTGCTGGTATGTGAAACTAGGTGGTATAAATTTAGCAACAAGTAATTAGCATAATCAGCAAACCAAGGAGCAGTACGAGAAGCATTAACGACCGCTGCTATGTCTTGAGCTTGTGTTGGTTTTCCTTGAAGAGGAAAGGGTGATGCAGTAATAGTAGCGTAAGTATTTCCCTCAGTTTTAGAGAACCAAGGTATCAATCTAGTAGGAGGCTCCTCAAAAGTCCCACGCATCTACACAAACAAACAAAGGACTCGCAACCAACGCAATAAAGGGGTTGTTAATCCCTTCACGGCCACTTGCGAAAGTGAGATCTGATAGAGATAGTATGATAAGATAAATATATTTTTGGTATTTTATAATATAGATTGGAAAAGTAAATATGCAAACAAAAGTAGATTGAAAGCTTATATGATAAAAGATAGACCCGAGGGCCATAGGTTTCACTAGTGGCTTCTCTCAAGATAGCATAAGTATTACGGTGGGTGAACAAATTACTGTCGAGCAATTGATAGAAAAGCGATTAATTATGAGATTATCTAGGCATGATCATGTATATAGGCATCACGTCCGTGACAAGTAGACCGACTCCTGCCTGCATTTACTACTATTACTCCACACATCAACCGCTATCCAGCATGCATCTAGAGTATTAAGTTCATAAGAACAGAGTAACGCATTAAGAAAGATGACATGATGTAGAGGGATAAACTCAAGCAATATGGTATAAACCCCATCTTTTTATCCTCGATGGCAACAATACAATACGTGCCTTGCAACCCCTGCTGTCACTGGGTAAGGACACCGCAAGATTGAACCCAAAGCTAAGCATTTCTCCCATGGCAAGAAACATCAATCTAGTAGGCCAAACCAAACTAATAATTCGAAGATACTTGCAAAGATAACTCAATCATACATAAAAGAATTCAGAGGAGATTCAAACATTTCTCATAGATAAACTTGATCATAAACCCATAATTCATCAGATCTCCACAAACACACCGCAAAAAGAGTTACATCGAATAGATCTCCACAAGAGAGGGGGAGAACATGGTATTGAGATCCAAAAAGAGAGAAGAAGCCATCTAGCTAATAAATATGGACCCGAAGGTCTGTGGTAAACTACTCACAACTCATCGGAGGGGCTATGGTGTTGATGTAGAAGCCCTCCATGGTCGATTCCCCCTCCGCTGGAGCGCCGGCGAAGGCTCCAAGATGGGATCTCGCGGATACAGAAGGTTACGGTGGTGGAAATTGTTTTTCGTTGGCCCCCTGGATGTTTTCGGGGTACGTGGATATATATAGGAGGAAGAAGTAGGTCGGTGGCCGCCCGAGGGTCCCACGAGACAGGGGGCGTGCCCTGTAGGGGTGGGCGCGCCCTCCACCCTTGTGGCCACCTCGATCGCTTCTTGACTTGCACTCCAAGTCCTCTGGATCACGTTCTGTAATGCCCCGGTTTCGTTGCGCCAGGTGTCCGCCAGTTATTCGCCGTAGTTGCCATGTCTTTTTCTTGCGTGTTGCATTTTGCCATGTCATCATGTGCATTTCATTTTGCATACGTGTTCGATTCATGCATTCGAGCATTTTCCCCGTTTTCCGTTTTGCAATCCGGCACTCCTATGTCCTCCGGCGCCCCCTTTTACCTCTTTTTATGTGCGGGTGTTAAACTTTCTCAGAATGGACCGAGGTTTGCCAAGCGGCCTTGGTATAGCACCGGTAGACCACCTGTCAAGTTTCGTGCCATTTGGAGGTCGTTTGATACTCCAACGGTTAACCGGGTAACCATAAAAGCCCTCTTTGTGTTGCAACCCAACACCCCCTCCAACGTGGCCCAAAACCCAGCAAACTCCCCTCCAGCTCTCGGTCGTTCGATCACAATCGTGTGGGCAAAAACCGCACCTCATTTGGAGCCTCCTAGCTCCCTCTAGCTATAAATATGTGCCCCTCCCCGAATTTTCGCGCAGTCCAAACCCTTGCCAAACTCCTCCCGCCGCTGGACATGTCCAATCCCGCCGGACACGTCCAGCTTCCACCTCACCCCGGTGAATCAGCCGCCGCCACATCATCGCGCCGCCGCTCCCGGCCAACCGGAGCACGCCAAGTCAGCCGCCGCGCTTTCTCTCTCCTTCCCGCACCGCCGCGGCCCTGCAGGCCCACGGCCGGCCCGCCCGGCCCGACCGCGCGTCCCGCGCCCCTCCCCCGCGCCTCGCCTACGCCCGATGCCGCCGGTGGCCGCAACCCTCGCCTGCGCACCCCTCTGCTCCGGCAACCTCGCCGCCCGGCGCCGGCGACCTCGCCCGCCGCCGCCGCGACCCCGCCGTCCGCGCCTCCCGCCGGAGGTCCGCCGGCGCCCCTCAGCCGCGCCGCCCCTCGCCGCGCCTACCCGCCTCCCGGTCGCCGCCGCCCATCGCAGGCATCGCGCCCGCCGTCGTCCCGGCCGGGTCCGCCACCGGTCGCCGCCCCGGTCACCGCCCGCGCCCGGCCCCGCGTCGCCTTCGCCGGAGCTCGGCCGGATCCGGCGAGATCCGACCGGATCCGCCTCGTCCCGCCCCTGCAAGACCTCACCGGCCCCATCTCCCTCCTCTTCCCCGGTGAGCTCTCCGGCGAGATCCGCCTCGCCTCGAAAACCGTGCCAGATCTGGATCCCGAAGGTTGACCCCGATTTCCACTAAGTCCCTGAGAATTTTGACATTATCATGCCATGTTCATCGCATCATAACTCCATGCATACTGCTCCGTTTCGTGCATGTAATATGTCAAATTGTTCGCCTCGACGAGTACTTCATTTCATTCCATTGCATCATGTTCATTTGAGGTCATCTTGAAGCCCGAATCATCGTTGCAAGAGTGCATGTTACTGTTAACCTGCTGAAACTGTTATAACATGCCCATTTGTCATTTTTGCCATGTTTGGTGTGTTCATTCTATGAGGTTGATGTATACATGTGTTTTGATCTATGCCATGCCATCTTTCCAGAGGTGCTATCCATGTATTTTTGTGAGTTGTGTGCTGAGTGCATCAAGCTTGTTAAGTAGGGTACTTGCTGTTGCTGTTTTGCTAGGCTGAATCTGTTATTTTGTGATGCCATGTAAACCTGCTGCTACAAGTCATTTCGTGCATAATCTGGAGATGTTCACTAAGTGTGATTTGTTATACATGTCATGATCTATCCATCCATGCCCTTGGTTTAATTTATAGCCTGCTGTAGCTTGTTGTTATCTTGCTCCAAAGTTGCTAAATAATGTTGCTGTCAGCCTGTTAACATGAAGTTCAATGTTGCCATGTTTGTTATTACTGATCCATGCACTCTATGAACTTGATCTTGCCATGCTTAGCTTCATAAACATGTCTTCTTACTGTTGGTTGTCTTGTAATGCCATGTATTTCTCTGTAGTGAGTGGTTCAAGCTCACCAACATGCCTACTTATCGTTGTTCCTGCCATGTATGAATCTGTCATATAACTTGCCATGTTTACATGGGTGCCATCATATCTTCTGATCCTTTTTGGCTCATGGTCAGTAAGGGACTTTTGTTCCATGCAATTAGTAGATTCATGCAATGCCTTTGTTTACCATGTTAAGTTCCTGTAACATGTTGTTTGATAGCTCTAAACATTGCAACCTGATGTTATTTCCTGATAAGTCTGAAACTGTTAATATATGCAATCTTGCCATGTGTTTTTGAGCATGTTCTAGTGATTTCTGGAGATAGATCAGTGTTCATGTTTTGTTATGCTTTACTTGTACTTCATGCCCATGCCTTTTGTTTTTATGTTGAGACGCTGTAGCATGTTGTTTTGATGCTTGCAAGATGCCTAGTTGCTGTTATGGACAGATTGTTGCTATAACTTGTATAGGGTGTATGTGTTGATCCGTTGCCCCGTTTTGAGTGTGCTCTATATGAAACTTTTTTGATTTTGCATGTAGTTTCGTATTATCATGTTGCATCCTTGTTTTGAGAGGTTTACTTGATGTTTGGATGCATTTTGCATCAATGCCATGTTTAACTTGTTTTGCTCATATCTTCTAGGCCGTAGCTCCGAACTAAATGAACTTTATATGTAACTTGACTAAAATTTTGTGTAGATCCTCGTGGTGCATCTTAACTTGCTATTTAACAACTTCAACTTAATGTTTGTTCAGTTCTGGACCAATTTCAAAATTTGCATATGAGGACTTACCGGAATTGTTATATGTTGTTTCCGGCCTCATTTAAACTTGCTTTGATGTGTTGCTCTTGTTTGCATCGTCTCTTGCCATGAGTAGCTTCATGTAGCTTTTTCATGCATCATGCTTGTTGTGCATCATGTCTTGTATATGTGTGGTGTGTTTACTATGTTGTGTGTTTCTTCTCGATAGTGTCCCGTTTCGTTGCGATCATGAGGATTCGTTCGTCTACGCTTGGTTCGTCTTCGTGGCTTCATCTTCTTCATGGACTCGTTCTTCTTCCTAGCAGGATTTCAGGCAAGATGACCGCTACCCTGGATCTCACTACTATCATTGCTATGCTAGTTTCTTCGTTCTATCGCCTTGCTGCGCTACCTATCTTTTGCTCATCAAGCCTCCCAAATTGCCATGAACCTCTAACCTTTGACACCCCTCCTAGCAAACCATTGATTGGCTATGTTACCGCTTTGCTCAGCCCCTCTTATAGCGTTGCTAGTTGCAGGTGAAGTTGAAGATTGCTCCATGGTGAATAGGATTATGTTGGGATATCACAATATCTCTTATATTATTAATGCATCTATATACTTTGTAAAGGGTGGAAGACTCGGCCTTATGCCTGGTGTTTTGTTCCACTCTTGTCGTCCTAGTTTCCATCATACCGGTGTTATGTTCCCGGATTTTGCATTCCTTACGCGGTTGGGTGATTTATGGGACCCCCTTGACAGTTCGCTTTGAATAAAACTCCTCCAGCAAGGCCCAACCTTGGTTTTACCATTTGCCTCACCACCACCTACTTTTCCCTTAGGAGTCGTGCTCTCAAGGGTCATCTTTATTTTAGCCCCCCCGGGCCAGTGCTTGTCTAAGTGTTGGTCCGAACCGAGTAGACTGCGGGGCCCCCTCGGGGAAACTCGAGGTTTGGTTTTACTCGTAGGATGTCTCATCCGGTGTTGCCCTGAGAACGAGATATGTGCAGCTCCTATCGGGATTGTCGGCGCATCGGGCGGCTTTGCTGGTCTTGTTTTACCATTGTCAAAATGTCTTGTAAACCGGGATTCCGAGTCTGATCGGGTCTTCCTGGGAGAAGGTTTATCCTTCGTTGATCACGAGAGCTTATCATGGGCTAAGTTGGGACACCCCTGCAGGGTTTAAACTTTCGAAAGTCGTGCCCTCGGTTATGGGTAGATGGGAATTTGTTAATGTCCTGTTGTAGATAACTTGACACTAGATCCGAATTAAAACGCATCAACCGTGTGTGTAGCCGTGATGGTCTCTTCTCGGCGGAGTCCGGTAAGTGAACACGGTTTCTGGGTTATGTTTGACATAAGTAGGAGTTCAGGATCACCTCTTGATCATTGCTAGCTTCACGATCGTTCCTTTGCTTCTCTTCTCACTCTCTTTTGCGTATGTTAGCCACCATACTTGCTTGGTCGCTGCTGCAACCTCACCACTTTACCCCTTCCTTTCCCATTAAGCTTTGCTAGTCTTGATACCCATGGTAATGGGATTGCTGAGTCCTCGTGGCTCACAGATTACTACAACAACAGTTGCAGGTACAGGTTGCGATGATCATGACGCGAGAGCGATGCTTGCTTGTTTTGGAGTTCTTCTTCTGCTTCTTCTTCGATCAGGGGATAGGTTCCAGGTCGGCAGCCTGGGCTAGCAGGGTGGATGTCGTTTAAGTTTCTGTTTGTGTTTCATCCGTAGTCGGATGTTGTTCCCATGTAAGATGATGTTGTATTCTTGTGGCATGTATGCCTCTTGTATGTATCCCCATCTATTATGTAATGTTGATGTAATGATATCCACCTTGCAAAAGCGTTTCAATATGCGGGTCTATCCTTGGTGCGACCTTCGAGTTCCTTTTGGATAGGGTCGCATATTGGGGCGTGACACGTTCGTTCCAAAAATCACGCTCCCGAAGGTTTCATTCCGTTTGGACTCCGTTTGATATTCCTTTTCTTCGAAATACTGAAATAGGCAAAAAAACAGCAATATGGGTTGGGCCTCCGGTTAGTAGGTTAGTCCCAAAAATGATATAAATGTGTAAAATAAATTCCATAAACATCCAAAAGGGGTAATATAATAGCATGGAACAACAAAAAAATTATAGATATGTTGGAGATGTATCAAGCATTCCCAAGCTTAATTCCTGCTCGTCCTCGAGTAGGTAATGATAAAAATAGAATTTTTGATGTGAAATGCTACCTAGCGAAATTCTCAATGTAATTTTCTTTATTGTGGCATGAATGTTCAGATCCAAATGATTCAAAATAAAAGTTCATATTGACATAAGAAATAGTAGTACTTCAAGCATACTAATAAAAGCAATCATGTCTTCTCAAAATAACCTGGCTAAAGAAAGTTCATCCCTACAAAATCATATAGTTAGGCTATGCTTCATTTTTGTCACACAAAAATGTTCCCAAATTCTACACCCCCGATGACAAGCCAAGCAATTGTTTCGTACTTAAATAATCTCAAACCTTTTCAACCTTCACGCAATACATGAGCATGAGCTATTAAATATAGCACTATAGGTGGAATAGAATATGATGATGGGGACTGTGTGGAGAAGACAAAAAAGGAGAAAGTCTCAAATTGACGAGGATAATCAACGGGCTATGGAGATGCCCTTCAATTGATGTCAACATGAGGAGTAGGGATTGCCATGCAACGGATGCACTAGAGCTATAAATGAATGAAAGCTCAATAAAAGAAAACTAGTGGGTGTGCATCCAACTTGCTTGCTCATGAAGACCTAGGGCATTTGAGGAAGCCCATCGTAGGAATATACAAGCCAAGTTCTATAATGAAAAATTCCCACTAGTATATGAAAGTGACAACATATGAGACTCGCTATATGAAGAACATGGTGCTACTTTGAAGCACAATATATGAGACTCACTATATGAAGGACATGGTGCTACTTTGAAGCACAAGTGTGGAAAAAGAGATAGTAACATTGCCCCTTTTTATTTTTTTTATTTTTAATTTTTTTTCTTCCTTTTTTTTTCTTTTTTTCTTTGGCCTTTTTTTGGGGGACAATGCTCTAATAATGATGATCATCACACTTTTATTGATTTACAACACATGAATTACAACTCAAAACTAGAACAAGATATGACTCTATATGAATGCCTCTGGCGGTGTACCGGGATGGTGCAATGAATCAAGAGTGGCATGTATGAAAAATTATGCATCGTGGCATTGCCACAAATACGATGTCAACTACATGATATCTTGGAATGGCTATGGAAATGCCATAATAGGTAGGTATGGTGGTTGTTTTGAGGAAGATATAAGGAGGTTTATGTGTGATAGAGCGTATCATATCACGGGGTTTGGGATGCACCAGCGAAGCTTGCACCAACTCTGAAGGTGAGAAAGGGCAATGCACGGTACCGAAGAGGCTAGCAATGATGGAAAGGTAAAAGTGCGTATAATCCATAAACTCAACATTAGTCAAAAGAACTCATATACTTATTGCAAAAATTCAGAAGTCATCAAAAACCAAGCACTACATGCATTCTCCTAGAGGGATAGATTGGTAGGAAAAGACCATCGCTCGTCCCCGACCGCCACTCATAAGGATGCACAATCCAAGTACACTTCATGTTTCAAATTTGTTACACAACTTTAACCATACGTGAATGTTACGGGACTTGCTAACTTCAACACAAGCATTCTTTAAATTCATAATCACTCAACTAGCATGACTTTAATATCACTACCTCCATATCTCAAAACAATTACCAAGTATCAAATTGATCATAGCATCCAATTCACTTCCTATGATAGTTTTTATTATACCCAACTTGGATGCCTACCATTCTAGGACCAATTTTATAACCATAGAAAATACCATGCTGTTCTAAAAGACTCTCAAAATAATATAAGTGAAGCATGAGAGACTAGCAATTTCTACAAAATTAAGCCACCATCATGCTCTAAAAGATATAAGTGAAGCACTAGAGCAAAAACTATCTAGCTCAAAAGATATAAGTGAAGCACATAGAGTATTCTAATAAATTCAAGTGGGCTTCTCCCAAAAGGTGTGTACAGCAAGGATGATCGTGGAAAACTAAAAAGCAAATACTAATATCATACACGACGCTCCAAGCAAAACACATATCATGTGGCGAATAAAAATATAGCTCCAAGTAAAGTTACCAATGAACAAAGATGAAAGAGGGGATGCCTTCCCGGGGCATCCCCAAGCTTAGGCTTTTGGCTACTCTTGAATATCTTGGGGTGCCATGGGCAACCCCAAGCTTAGGCTTTTGCCACTCCTTATTCCATAGTCCATCAAATATTTACCCAAAACTTGAAAACTTCACAACACAAAACTCAACAGGAAATCTCATAAGCTCCGTTAGTGAAAGAAAACAAAACCACCACATAATATACTGTAATGAACTCATTGTTTATTTATATTGGTGTTCAACCTACTGTATTCCAAGTTCTCTATGGTTCATACCACTTAATACTAGCCATAGATGCATCAAAATAAGCAAACAACACACGAAAGGCAGAATCTGTCAAAAACAGAACAGTCTGTAGCAATCTGTAACTAACGCAAACTTCTGGAACTCTAAAACTCCTACCAAAATAGGAAGTCCTGGGAAATTTGTCTATTAATCAGCAGCAAAAATAGTTAACACAAAAGCACGTTTCTGTGATTTAAAAAAACTAATTTCATGCGCATAAAGTTTCTGTTTTCAGCAGAATCAAATTAACTATCACCATAGGTTATCCTATAGGTTCTACTTGGCACAAACACTAATTAAAACATAAAAAAACATCTAAACATAAGGTATATGCAAAATTTATTACTAAACAAAAACAAAAACAAAAAACACAAATAAAATTGGGTTGCCTCCCAACTAGCGCTATCGTTTAACGCTCGTAGCTAGGCATAAAAGCGAAGAAAGATCTAAGTAGTGCCATCTTTGTCACTCAATTCATAAGTAGATCGCATGATAGATTCATAAGGTAATTTGACTTTCTTTATTGGAAAGTGCTCCATGCCTTTCCTTAATGGAAATTGGAATCTAATATTCCCTTCCTTCATATCAATAATCGTGCCAATCATTCTAAGGAAAGGTCTACCAAGAATAATAGGGCAAGAAAGATTGCAATCTATATCAAGAACGATAAAATCTATGGGCACCAAATTTCTATTTGCAACAATGATAACATCATTGATCCTTCCCATTGGTTTTTTAATGGTGGAATCCGCAAGGTGAAAATTTAAAGAGCAATCATCAAGATCATGGAAACCTAGAATATCACATAAAGTTTTCGGAATCGTGGAAACACTAGCACCCAAATCACACAAAGCATAACACTCATGATCTTTAATTTTAATCTTTATAGTAGGTTCCCACTCATCATTAAGTTTTCTAGGTATAGAAACTTCCAAATTAAGTTTTTCATCATAAAATTACATCAAGGCATCAACGATATGTTTGGTAAAGGCTTTATTTTGACTATAAGCATGAGGAGAATTAACAACGGATTGCAACAAGGAAATACAACCTTCTAAAGAACAATTATCATAATCAAATTCCTTCAAATCCGAGATTGTGGGTTCAATGCTATTTAAAGTCATGACCTCTCCAATCCCACTTTTACCAAATTTAGCATCAAGATCTAAAAACCCAAATTATTGGGATGCCTTCTAACTAAAGTTAACTCATCTCCAGTCTCATTTATTAAGATTCATATTGCAAAACAAAGATCTAATAGGAGACACATCAATAACTTTAAGATCTTCATCATTAATTTCACCTAATTTTTCTGGTTTGCCAGCCATCTTATTGACTAAGGTAGCTTGCTTATCAGAAATTTTGGCTATAGAATTTTCAAGCCGGGTAATTTGAGAGTTCAAGCCATAAAATTCTTTAGACATATCATCAAGCTCCTTGTTTATAAACCCCAAAAAACCTTTTTGTTCTTTAAGCTCTTTTCTGAAGAAATTATTATGCTCAAATTGTAAAGTCATAAAGCTTCTAATGTTTGATTCAATCTCTTCCAACCTTCTAAGAAGGTGGTCGGTATTCTTAGGCAAAGCCATAAGGACAAACAGGCACACAAAAATACAAGTGAAAAAGAGAGGAGAAGATTGGGAAAGAGAGGGCAAATAAAACGACAAGGGTGAATTGGGGGAGAGGAAAACGAGAGGCAAATGGAAAATAATGTAAATGCGAGGGAGATGAGTTTGTGATGGGTACTTGGTATGTCTTGACTTGAGCGAAGACCTCCCCGGCAACGGCTCCAGAAATCCTTCTTGCTACGTCTTGAGCTTGTGTTGGTTTTCCTTGAAGAGGAAAGGGTGATGCAATAATAGTAGCGTAAGTATTTCCCTCAGTTTTTGAGAACCAAGGTATCAATCCAGTAGGAGGCTCCTCAAAAGTCCCACGCACCTACACAAACAAACAAAGAACTCGCAACCAACGCAATAAAGGGGTTGTCAATCCCTTCACGGCCACTTGCGAAAGTGAAATCTGATAGAGATAGTATGATAAGATAAATATATTTTTGGTATTTTACAATATAGATTGGAAAAGTAAAGATGCAAATAAAAGTAGATTGAAAGCTTATATGGTAAAAGATAGACCCGGGGGCCATAGGTTTCACTAGTGGCTTCTCTCAAGATAGCATAAGTATTACGGTGGGTGAACAAATTACTTTCGAGCAATTGATAGAAAAGCGAATAATTATGAGATTATCTAGGCATGATCATGTATATAGGCATCACGTCCGTGACAAGTAGACCGACTCCTGCATGCATCTACTACTATTACTCCACACATCGACCGCTATCCAGCATGCATCTAGAGTATTAAGTTCATAAGAACAGAGTAACGCATTAAGAAAGATGACATGATGTAGAGGGATAAACTCAAGCAATATGATATAAACCCCATCTTTTTATCCTCGATGTCAACAATACAATACGTGCCTTGCAACCCCTGCTGTCACTGGGTAAGGACACCGCAAGATTGAACCTAAAGCTAAGCACTTCTCACATGGCAAGAAAGATCAGTCTAGTAGCCTAAATCAAACTGATAATTCAAAGAGACTTGCAAAGATAACTCAATCATACATAAAAGAACTCGGAGGAGATTCAAATATTTCTCATAGATAAACTTGATCATAAACCCACAATTCATCGGATCTCGAAAAACACACTGCAAAAAGAGTTACATCAAATAGATCTCCACAAGAGAGGGGGAGAACATGGTATTGAGATCCAAAAAGAGAAAAGAAGCCATCTAGCTAATAACTATGGACCCGAAGGTCTGTGGTAAACTACTCACAACTCATCGGAGGGGCTATGGTGTTGATGTAGAAGCCCTCCATGGTCGATTCCCCCTACGGCGGATCACCGGCGAAGGCTCCAAGATGGGATCTCGCGGATACAGAAGGTTACGATGGTGGAATTGTTTTTCATTGGCTCCCTGGATCTTTTTGGTGTACGTGGGTATATATAGGAGGAAGAAGTAGGCCGGTGGCCGCCCAAGGGGCCCACGAGACAGAGGGCGCGCCCTGTAGAGGTGGGCGCGCCCTCCACCCTCTTGGCCGCCTCGATCGCTTCTTGACTTGCACTCCAAGTCCTCTGGATCACGTTCATTCCAAAAATCACGCTCCCCAAGGTTTCATTCCGTTTGGACTCCGTTTGATATTCCTTTTGTTCGAAATACTGAAATAGGCAAAAAAACAGCAATACGGGCTGGGCCTTCGGTTAGTAGGTTAGTCCCAAAAATGATATAAATGTGTAAAATAAAGCCCATAGACATCCAAAAGGGGTAATATAATAGCATGGAACAATAAAAAATTATAGATACGTTGGAGACGTATCAACCGCTAATTGTTCATCAGGAAAGCTATCATCAATAGGTAGTGGGTCATCAAGAACATTCTCTAACCTAGACAGGTTGTCTGCAATGGGATTCTCAGCCCCCTTTCTATCAATAATATGCAAATCAAATTCTTGGATTAACAGAACCCATCTAATAAGTCTAGGCTTAGCATCTTTCTTTTCCATAAGATATTTAATAGCAGCATGATCAGTGTGAATAGTAACTTTGGAATCAACAATATAAGGTCTGAACTTATCACAAGCAAATACAACTTCTAAAAACTCTTTTTAGTAGTAGCATAATTTCTCTGGGCAGTATCAAGAGTTTTACTAGCATACTGGATAACATTCAATTTCTTATCAACTCTTTGCCCTAGAACAGCACCTACAGCATAATCACTAGCATCACACATAACTTCAAACGGTAAATTCCAATCAGGTGGCTGAACAATAGGTGCAGTGATCAAAGCTTTCTTAAGTATTTCAAATGCTTCTGCACAATCATCATCAAAGACAAAAGGAATATATTTTTGTAATAAATTAGTTAGAGGCCTAGAGATTTTAGAAAAGTCCTTAATGAACCTCCTGTAGAAACCAGCATGACCAAGGAAACTTCTTATACCTTTTATGTCCTTGGGACATTGCATCTTTTCAATAGCATCAACTTTAGCTTTATCAACTTCAATACCTCTCTCAGAAATCTTATGCCCCAAGACAATGCCTTCATTAACCATAAAGTGGCACTTTTCCCAATTCAGTACGAGACTAGTGTCTTCACATCTCTCCAAAACTCGATCAAGGTTGCTCAAGCAATCATCAAAAGAGGATCCATAAACGGAAAAATCATCCATGAATACCTCACAAATCTTTTCACAAAAGTCATAGAATATAGCCATCATGCATCTTTGAAAGGTAGCAGGTGCATTACATAAACCAAAAGGCATACGTCTATAAGCAAAAGTACCAAAAGGGCAAGTAAAAGTAGTTTTTGATTGATCCTCCACTGATACAGGTATTTGAGAGAAACCAGAGTAACCATCTAGAAAGCAGAAATGTGTATGTTTGGATAGTCTTTCTAGCATTTGATCAATAAAAGGTAAAGGGTAATGATCTTTCTTAGTGGCTTTATTTAATTTACGGAAATCAATTACCATCCTATAACATGTAATAATTCTTTACGGGATCAATTCATCTTTATCATTAGGAATGACAGTAATACCTCCCTTCTTAGGAACGCAATGGACAGGACTTACCCACTCACTATCAGCAACGGGATAAATTATACCTGCCTCAAGGAGCTTTAGTATCTCCTTTCTTACCACTTATTTCATCTTAGGATTTAACTGTCGTTGAGGATCTCTAACTGGTTTGGCATCTTTCTCCACTTTAATTTTGTGTTGGCATAGAGTGGGACTAATGCCCTTAAGATCATGCAGAGTATATCCAATAGCAGCACGGTGCTTCTTCAGAGTTTTCAATAATCTTCCTTCTTCTTGCTCTGAAAGGTTAGCACTAATAATAACAGGATATATTTTCTTTTTATCAAGATAAGCATACTTAAGATTATCAGGTAATGGTTTGAGCTCAAACACGGGATCACCCTTGGGTGGAGGGGGGTCCCCTAGGATTTCAACAGGTAGGTTGTGTTTCAGAATATGACCCTGTTTAAGGAACACTTCATCTATTTCCCTTCTTTCATTCATAAACATATCATTTTCATGGTCTAGCAAATATTGTTCTAATGGATCACTAGGAGGCACGGCAACAGAAGCAAGACCAATAATCTCATCCTTACTAGGTGATTCTCTATCATGGGGTTGTCTACGAAACTTAGCAAAATTAAACTCATGAGACATATCCCCTAAGCCAATTGTAACAGTATCCTTTTCACAATTAATCCTAGCATTAACAGTATTCAAGAAGGGTCTGCCAAAAATAATGGGACAAAAGTCATCTTGTGGGGAACCAAGAACAAAAAAAATCAGCAGGGTATTTAAACTTTCACACACAAGACTTCAACACCTCTAACTATCCCTACTGGCTTAATGGTGTCCCTATTGGCAAGCTTAATAGTAACATCAATATCTTCTATTTTAGTGGGTACAATATCATGCATAATTTCTTTATATAAGTCATAGGGTATTGCACTAGCACTAGCACCCATATCACATAGGCCATGATAACAATGATCTCCTATTTTAACAGAAATAATAGGCATGCCTACAATAGGTCTATGTATCTTAGCATCGGGTCTAGGAATATTAGCAGCCTGTTCACAGAAGTAAATAACATGCCCATCTAAATTATCATCCAAGAGATCTTTAACCATAGCAATACTAGGTTCAACTTTGATTTGCTCAGGAGGTGTATAAGTTCTAGTATTACTCTTACAAACAACAGTCGAAGTTTTAGCATGATCCTTTATCCTAACAGGAAAAGGAGGTTCCTCAACATAAGTAGTAGGAACAACAGGATCATCATAAGTGATAGTGTTTTCTTCAACTGTAATAGGTGCAACTACTTTTACTTCAATGGGAGGATTATATTTAAACCACTTCTCCTTAGGGAGATCAACGTGAGTAGCAAAAGATTCACAAAAAGAAGCTACTATCTCAGAGTCAAGTCCATACTTAGCGCTAAATCCACGAAAAGCATCGGTATCCATAAAAGATTTAACACAATCAAACTTAGGTGTTATACCTGACTCCTTACCATCGTTGAACCCCAATCTTTAGAGTTGCATTTAATTCTTTCAAATAAGTCCCACTTGAATTCAGTAGTCTTCAGCATATAAGAACCAGCACATGAAGTATCAAGCATATGGTGCGATCATTGGGAGAAAGCCGAGCATAAAGTTTTTGAATAATCATTTCTCTTGAGAGCTCATGATTGGGGCATGAATATAACATTGACTTAAGCCTCCCCCGAGCTTGAGCGATGCTTTCTCCTTCGCGAGGCCAGAAATTATATATGTAATTACAATCACGATGAACAAGATGCATAGGATAGAACTTCTGGTGAAATTCCAACTTGAATCGTTTATAATTCCAAGATCCTGTATCATCACATAGCCTATACCATGTCAATGCATCTCCCTTCAAAGATAAAGGGAAGACCTTCCTTTTGACAACATCATTGGGAATACCTGCAAGCTTAAATAATCCACAAACTTCATCCACAAAGATAAGGTGTAAATCGGGATGCAATGTTCCATCTCCTGCAAAGGGATTAGCTAGCAGTTTCTCTATCATACCCGAAGGATTCTCAAAGTAAATATTTTCAGTAGGTTCAGTAGGTTGAGAAGAAACTCTTTGCTCTACTGGTCGGGGTGAAGATACCCCGAACAAGCCCCTCAAAGGATTAGTTTCCATAGTAACAAGTGACAGAAAATTTCAGCATACTATATAAATGTTTCCTTACCAAGTTCCACTCACCAAAGGCGCTTCACTCCCCGGCAACAGCGCCAGAAAAGAGTCTTGATGACCCACAAGTATAGGGAATATATCATAGTCCTTTCGATAAGTAAGAGTGTAGAACCCAACGAGGAGCAGAAGGAAATGGCAAGCGGTTTTCAGTAAGGTTTTCTCTGCAAGCACTGAAATTGTAGGTAACAGATAGTTTTGTGATAAGATAATTTGTAACGGGTAACAAGCAATGAAAGGAAATAAAGTGCAGCAAGGTGGCCCAATCCTTTTTGTAGCAAAGTACAAGCCTGGACAATTTCTTATAGTGAGAAAAGTGCTCCCGAGGACACATGGGAATTATCGTCAAGCTAGTTTTCATCACGCTCATATGATTCGCGTTCGGTACTTTGATAATTTGATATGTGGGTGGACCTGTGCTTGGGTACTGCCCTTACTTGGACAAGCATCCCACTTATAATTAACCCCTATTGCAAGCATCCGCAACTACAAAATAAGTAGTAAGGTAAACCTAACCACATCATTAGACATATGGATCCAAATCAGCCCCTTACAAAGCAACGCATAAACTAGGGTTTAAGCTTCTGTCACTCTAGCAACCCATCATCTACTTATTACTTCCCAATGCCTTCCTCTAGGCCCAAATAATGGTGAAGTGTCATGTAGTCGACGTTCACATAACACCACTATAGGAGAGACAACATACATCTCATCAAAATATCAAACTAATACCAAATTCACATGACTACTAATAGCAAGACTTCACCCATGTCCTCAGGAACAAATGTAACTACTCACAAAGCATATTCATGTTCATAATCAGAGGAGTATTAATATGCATTAAGGATATAAACATATGATCTTCCACCAAGTAACCCAATTAGCATCAACTACAAGGAGTAATCAACGCTACTAGCAACCCACAGGTACCAATTTGTGGTTTTGATACAAGATTGGTACAAGAGATGAACTAGGGTTTTGAGAGGATATGGTGCTAGTGAAGATGTTGATGGAGATTGACCCCCTACCGATGAGAGGATCGTTGGTGATGATTTCCCCCTCCCAGAGGGGAAGTTTCCCCTGCAGAACAGCTCTGCCGGAGCCCTAGATTGGTTTCGTCAAGGTTCCGCCTCGTGGCGGTGGAGTTTCGTCCCGTAAGCTTGCTTGTGATTTTTTCCAGTGTTGAAGCCTTCATATAGCAGAAGATGGGCACCGGAGGGCCACCAGGGGGCCCAGGAGACCCCTACTGGACGCGCCCCCACTCTCCTGGCCAGGGTGTGGGCCCCCTCTGGTGTTTTCGTCGCTCAATAATTCTTATTAATTCCAAAAATGACTTCCATGGAGTTTCAGGATTTTTGGAGCTGTGCAGAATAGGTTTCCAATATTTGCTCCTTTTCCAGCCAGAATTCCAACTGCCGGCATTCCCCCTCTTCATGATAAACCTTGTAAAATAAGAGAGAATAGCCATAAGTATTGAGATATAATGTGTAATAACAGCCCATAATGCAATAAATATTGATATAAAAGCATGATGCAAAATGGATGTATCAGAGGGGGAAATCATCACCATCATCATCACCAACGATCCTCTCATCGGGAAGGGGTCAATCTCCATCAACATCTTCACCAGCACCATCTCCTCTCAAACCCTAGTTCATCTCTTGTATCCAATCTTTGTACCAAAACCTCAGATTGGTACCTGTGGGTTGCTAGTAGTGTTGATTACTCCTTGTAGTTGATGCTAATTGGTTTATTTGGTGGAAGATCATATGTTCAGATCTTTGATGCATATTAATACCCTCTAATCATGAACATGAATATGCTTTGTGAGTAGTTACATTTGTTCCTGAGGACATGGGTGAAGTCTTGCTATTGGTAGTCATGTGAATTTGGTATTCGTTCGATATTTTGATGAGATGTATGTTGTCTCTCCTCTAGTGGTGTTATGTGAACGTTGACTACATGACACTTCACCATTATTTGGGCCTAGAGGAAGGCATTGGGAAGTAATAAGTAGATGATGGGTTGCTAGAGTGACAGAAGCTTAAACCCTAGTTTATAAGTTGCTTCGTAAGGGGCTCATTTGGATCCACTTGTTTCATGCTATGGTTAGGTTTACCTTAATACTTCTTTTGTAGTTTTGGATGCTTGCAATAGGGGTTAATCATAAGTGGGATGCTTGTCCAAGAAAGGACAGTACCCAAGCACCAGTCCACCCACATATCAAATTATCAAAGTAACGAACGCGAATCATATGAGCGTGATGAAAACTAGCTTGACGATAATTCCCATGTGTCCTCGGGAGCGCTTTTCTCATTATAAGAACTTGTCCAGGCTTGTACTTTGCTACAAAAAGGATTGGGCCACCTTGCTACACCTTATTTACTTTCATTGCTTGTTACCCGTTACAAATTATCTTATCACAAAACTACCTGTTACCTACAATTTCAGTGCTTGCAGAGAATACCTTACTGAAAGCCGCTTGTCATTTCCTTTTGCTCCTCGTTGGGTTCGACACTCTTACTTATCTAAAGGACTATGATAGATCCCCTATACTTGTGGGTCATCAGAGAGTTCTGTCAGCATGATGGCGTGGTGACAGTGATGATGAAGTTATCGGCGCAGGGCTTCGCCTAAGCACTACGACGATATGACTGAGGTGGAAAACTGTGGAGGGGGGCACCGCACACGGCTAAAGATCAACTTGTGTGTCTATGGGGTGCCCCTCCCCCTTATATAAAGGAGGGAGGGAGGAGAAGGCCGTCCAGGGGAGGAGGCGTGCCATGGGGGGGCAATCCTACTCCAAGTAGGAATCGCCCCCCCCCCCTTTCCTATTCCAACAAAGAGAAGGGGGGAGGGGGAGGAGAGAAGGAAAGGGGGGACGCCCCCCCCCCCCTAGTCCAATTCGATTTGGGCTAGAGGGGGCGCGCGCCACACCTTGGCCTGCCTCCTCTCTTTCACCACTTGGCCCATGAGGCCCATTAACCCCCCCGGGGTTTTCGGCAACACCTTGGTACTCCGGAAAATACCCGATACACCTCAGAACTATTCCAGTGTCCGAATATAGTCTTCCAATATATCAATCTTTATGTATCGACCATTTGGAGACTCCTCGTTATGTCTGTGATCTCATCCGGGACTCCAAACAACGTTTGGTACATCAAATCACATAAACTCATAATACCAATCGCCATCGAACATTAAGCGTGCGGACCCTACGAGTTCGAGAACTATGTAGACATGACCGAGACACGTCTCCAGTCAATAACCAATAGCGGAACCTGGATGCTCATATTGGTTCCTACATATTCTATGAAGATCTTTATCGGTCAAGCCGCATAACAACATACGTTGTTCCCTTTGTCATCGGTATGTTACTTGCCTGAGATTCGATCGTGGGTATCATCATACCTAGTTCAATCTCGTTACCGGCAAGTATCTTTACTCGTTCCGTAATACTTCATCCTGCAACTAACTCATTAGTCACAATGCTTGCAAGGCTTATAGTGATGAGTATTACCGAGAGGGCCCAGAGATACCTCTCCGATACATGGAGTGACAAATCCTAATCTCGATCTATGCCAACCCAACAAACACCTTTGGAGACACCTGTAGAACATCTTTATAATCACCCATTTATGTTGTGACGTTTGATAGCACAGAAGGTGTTCCTCCGGTATTCGGGAGTTGCATAATCACATAGTCTGAGGAACATGTATACGTCATGAAGAAAGCAGTAGCAATGAAACGGTAACGATCATAATGCTAAGCTAATGGATGGGTCATGTCCATCATATCATTCTCCTAATGATGTGATCTCGTTCACCAAATGACAACACATGTCTATGGTTAGGAAACATAACCATATTTGATTAACGAGCTAGTCAAGTAGAGGCATACTAGGGACACTTTGTTTTGTCTATGTATTCACACATGTACTAAGTTTCTGGTTAATACAATTCTAGCATGAATAATAAACATTTATCATGAAATAAGGAAATAAATAATAACTATTATTTCCTCTAGGGCATATTTCCTTCATGATGATAATCATATGAATAGGCATTGAAGTTGTTTCCCTATACATGAGTGTAATGATTTGAAGATGTATGCAAGTACTCCTATTGACGTGGTACAAGGTGATAATCATTCGAGAATGATATTTGAGTAGATTTGGAATGATAACCATTTCCTTGTCGATGACTATCATGCACCGTCAGGTTAGCAGTAATAGGTAAATTTTCAACGGTGCACTTCTTTACCCAAATTTGCTTCATGGGTGAACCTTTCCTGCAGTTAGTTCCAACATATCGAGCGAAAACCTTACCATTCTGTTGCTTGAAAAGTTTGTAATTTGAGTCATTTGACTAAAACCACTGAAGTGAAGGTATTTCCATTTGCTGCTAGGTTTTCCTTCCAAACCAGGGCAATCAGCGATGACATGTCCGTATAACTTGCACTTGAAGCACTTCATATCTTTCAGAGGCAATCTTCTTCTAGATGATACAGGCTCATCATTGTTTGTGAGATAGAGATTGTGCCTTCTTAGACCACTTACCCTTTGAGTGAGCATCTCTAGTTCTCTGGTGATGGAGTGTTGATTCTCGACATCTTCTTCTTCTTCTTCTTCTTCTTCAGAACTGCCATAGTGTGAGAGAATTTCTCCTTCACTTTCAGAAGATGATTCTTGATTGGCATTTTCCAGCTCCATCTTTTCTTCATGAATAGATGACAGTGTCATGACCTCAACATAGTGAAGCTCTTCATAGTCAGGTCTTTGTTTGATTCCAGACACAATGGGATCGAAGGATTCATCAAGTGCGCTCAGAAGCTTGTTGACTACATCTCTGTCGGTGATATCAGTTACTCCTTGCTAACGTAATCTTTCAACAATGTTTGTCAACCGATCAGTGAGTTCCATAACACTTTCTTTACGAAGGCTTCTGAATCCAGTGAACATAGCTCGAATCATTTTAGTGTGAGGATCTGATCGAGCGACAAATTTTTCATGGGCATTGTTGGGAACATTCCAAAATTGCTTTGCTATGTTTAGCCTGTGGAACCGAAGGAAATGTCTTTCGGTAGACTACCACAGATGATATCTTTTGCTTGAGCATCCAAATACAGATTTGCTTTATCATCAGAAGTCAGATCATTTTGTTGTTGAATGGTGTAACCATCTTCCACAATCTGCCACAGATCATAGTTGACAGCTTGAATTCTGATTCTCATTCGTTCCTTCCAGTATAGATAGTCATTTCCATCAAAGATGGGAAACCTTTCAAAGTGCGAGGATCTACGTGCAAGCGACATACTCAAAATTCAAAGGACATTAGACCTTCAATAAACAGAGACAGGGAGTACCCGCTCTGATACCAATTGTTAAGACCGAGAGTATATCAACCAGAGAGGGTGAATGGGAGATTCAAATTTTCTTTCGAAAGCTTTGAAACTTAACCCAAACAAAGCAGCAGAATAGATTGTCGAAGGAAATATGTTGAATCAATCTTCTTCATCAGAAGCATATTAAATAACTACTCACAGATTTCATAGGTAAAACAGGGGTACATGATGGTAACGAATAAATACAGGTGATGACGAAGAGCTGGGAAGAATACAGACACACGGTATGAAGATAACAGTACAGGCTGATCAAGATATCTATCGGCATAGAACACGAATAAGAATTACTGAAGGAAATGTAGTAGAATAGAAATAATCACTGGTGCTCGATGGTGACGGAGAGATTTGGTAGACTAGTTCACCCTTCTGCCAAAGGGCTACGTCTGGTTGGAGGGGTCGTGACTTAACACGGAAGATAAACTCTCTTCACCCTATTCTCCTTCAACACAGAGCTGATCAGACTCAGGTTGATTTCACTCGTGGTAGATCCTTGTCGGTGAACCACAATCACTCTTGGTTGCTGAAGATCAGGCTCGGTGAAGACAACAAGTCTTCATCACTCGAAGCCGAAACCTATCCATCTAGAGAGTGCGCAGCTCTCAAAGGTAATAGGTACGATAACTCTCACTCAGAACTGTTGTGATGCTAAACCACTACCTAAGTTTGGGCTCTTCATTTTTCTCTCGGTGGATCTTAAACTCAAATCACTCAGAGAGGGGTTGCTCAAATCAACCTTCTCAGAAATCTCAAGAGGAGCAGCCAACGAACAATGTTGGAGCGGGGTGGCTATTTATAGCCGCAGCCTTCCTGATGGGAAATGACCAAATTAGACATCGGGCTCAGCCAATGACCGAACTACATGATTCCAACGGTCGGATTTGAGCACAATGGTAACATTTCTTGCGGAGCAAGAAATGCTAACTCCTCGGTCCGAGGAAAATCTCTCGCAGCGAAGAAGATCACGGTCTCTTGTTGGCAAGTATTTGCTCAGAGCTCAAAGAGATTTCGCTCGCAACTTTCATAGGTTTTGGCTAAGCATCACATCAGATCTAAGCATCGAGAACCTATACCCCCTCTTAATTGTACGGAGGTCCTATGACTCAATTGAATGAAAGAAGAAGAACTAAATGAATGCTATGTCTTCACATAGTCTTCGACTTCCATCGATGCAGTCAATTTCTTCGGATGACAGTAACATATCAAACGATTTGCTTCAACAGTAAATCTTCGAGGGGTCGATTTCTTCTCATGAATCTTCTCGACTCTATCACTTCAACAAGTATAGCTCATTCTTCTCTGCAACGTAGATGTGCTTCGATGAAGTTCCTCGAACTCAGCACCGGAGACAGCATATTCTTCAGTTGTGTATGGACTTTTCTTTCTGTATGCACTAGCAAACAAGTTAGTCCATACCTGTTTCTGTCAACAATCTTCAAAACACAAGGTAGGCAGATATTGCACCAACAGTTGCCAAGAAACAAACCCTATGATTCAAGGTCTTGCCTATAATTGCTCTTCAGTGGATAAAGTAGCTAGGGGAGGTGAAGGCTCAAGAGCTAGAAAAGAGAGATCTCCTCAAGTGAACCAGACTATCCTTCCTAGGTAGGGGACTTACATAAAAAAGATTGGCAAAATGTAAGTAGAATTATATTCAAAATAAAACCTTTTTGGTTCACCCCAACATTATTCATGTAACCGACTGTTGCTAATGGTAGGTGTGTATAAAAATCTGATGTATCTGAAAAATATACAACATATATTAAATAAAAGTAGACATCCAAATCATATACTTAGAATAAAGTTAATTCAGTACTTACAAATTGTTAAACATGTATATAAAAATGTTCCTCATATATATAGAAAATGTACATTGTCTACGAATTTTCTTTTACTACCATTAAAAAATTGTACACCATGTATTTGAAAAATCAAAAACATATATTTGGAATAATGTTAATTCTTTAAAAATTGTTAAAACATGTATATAAATATGTTCCTGGTGTGTACTGAAAATGTACATTGTCTGCGAAAAAATGTTTATTATCATTAAAAAGTTGTACATTGTGTATTTGAAAAATGGTGACCATGCATTCAAAGATTTATGGAAAAAATAATTTCGATATATATCAAAAATGTACAATATGTATGGAAAAAAGTAGAAATAAATAAATATAAGTATTGAAAAATGTTAAACGTGTGTATAAAATATGTTCTTAATGCATACAAAAATGTTGAGTGTGTACTGATTTTTTTTTAAAATGTGTTGAACAAAAAGAAACCGATGAAGATTGGCAAAGAAACAAAGAAAATCAATTAAGACCAAAAAGGAAAAGGAAAATAAAAATAAAACAAAAGGCGATAAAAACCTATGCAAAAGAATGGAACCAGTGAAAGCTGAGAAAGAAACAAAGGAAAACAAACAAAATCGATGAAAACCAGGAAAGAAAGAAAGAAAGAAGGAAGGAAAGAAAAGAAGAAACGAAGAAGGAAAGAAAGAAGAAGCAAAAAAAAACAGTGAAACCAAGAAAGGAAGAAACAAATAAGAAAGAAGTAAAAAGAACAAAAACATAAAACCAATGAAGACCGTGAAAGAAACATAGAAAATTGATAAAAATAGAAAAAGATAAAACTAAAGAAAACCGGTGAAGAAACAAAAAATCCAAAAAGGAAAAAAACTAGAAGAGATGAAAAAGAATAGAAAACTGGAAAAAAGAGAAGAATCGGGCGAGTGAGATCGATCAAGCAGTGATAAAAAGGACGACAATGACCCGGTCCAATAGCTATAGTTGGAGGAAAGCCTTGGGGCGAGCATAGCATAGATCTCTTTATGATCTAAAGGCCTCCTTTTGTAACTCTAAATGGTGCCATGGGATCTTTTTTGAGCGAAAAGGCCTCATTATGCTACCACGAGACCTTTTTGGGCTAACATAATCTAATGTAATATTAACCAACATATAGTCATCCTCTATTCTTAAATAGTTGCAACCTATACCTGTTTTTTCTTTTCATGCAACTATGTCACATCATCAAGTCATGCATGTGGTCATAAGTTATAATTTGTGCATTAATCTATTCATGCAACCGTGCCACCTCAACAATTATGCATGGATTTGTTTCACTAATTTTTGTGCCTAGTATAGACTGCCATGTTACACATTTTTGTAGCATAACCTACATATATCTGTACGTTAGACGCTTGGAGCAAATATATGTAGGTCATGTTACCCACTTTTGTTAAAATGGCAACCCGTTTGACTTCAATCCAACAGATTTCTCTTTTTATATAACATTTTGTGTTACGCTTCATATACTTATTGTTTTCAAAATATATCCGAGAGCATTTTTAAATTTATTTTTGCAATAGTTTTAGGCTTTTAACATCTATTTATGCATTTGTTTTACCAATATTCCCGCAACAAGCACGGGGCACCATCTAGTAATCTATAAAGACATGTTACAGCTAGATACACTTAACTTGCATGCATAATACTACTTAAGAGTGTCCTTGAAGCTCGACCTCGATACACCTACTCGTCGGCCGAATCCAGTGATGGTGAGGGAATTCTCGACGTCATAAGCCCCAGGATACATCCTCATTAGGCTCTCTGAACCCATATCAGATATTTCATCTCTTGCAACGCCCATTTGAGGACCAATTTCGGCCTACTCTGAGTCGGTATTCGAGCATGCTTTGCATCAGTGACTGTTGAGATGACGATAGCTGTTGCAATCCTCAATTTACACTTCATATGATCTTTGCAAAGTTGGAATTCCTCCGCTAGGTCTGGGTTCTCGTGTGCGACAACCTGCATCTTTTTCAGCCCCTCCATGCACTCCCACAGCTAAACACGACGAGCTGAATCTTTGTTGCCCCCTCCACCACCCATTGAGGAGGCCCACGTGACTCCTCTAGCGGAGGAGTGGAGGATGATGGTGCGGTACGGGAGGCCTGACAACGACGTGTAGCCATGGAGTCGACGACAAATGTCATGTAATTCATCAAAGGGTCTTAATTAATTGTAGCAGTAGCATGTTCGCGAGATAATATTATGTATGTATCGAACAACAAAGCATAATTTGTAACCTAGAAAACTCGTTTATTTGGCATGTGTGTCAACTTTCGATCCGTCGAGACACCCTTCAACAACTCGCATCTCTCAGTTGGTGGTGTATATGGTGGGCTCTTCCTCATGGGTATTTCGACTGCCGGTGAAGGTCGTTGTTGTACTTCCAATCTTGCTTTACCAATCTCTCACACAAAGAGAAGTTCAACAGCACCCCCCTATGACAATAGTCAGGATCGTTCCTCCAAGAACATCGATCTATCACAAAGGGAGTTCCATCGGACCGAAATTCAACTTATAAATAAGATAACTCTAAACCCTAAACTCACAAATGAAATAAGTGGAGAGACAAGTGGCCCTAAACCCTAAACTCACAAATTTTATTTCTTCTTCACTATTCCCGCCTCTTTACTTATCCTTCTCTCGTATTACTTTCCCCTTCCCTATACAATCTTAAATTATTTATCTCTTTTATCTCTCTTCTATCCTCTTATAAAAAAACTTCTCTCAATAAAACAAATACTAATTCAGTATCATAAATTTGTGTTAAGTAACAACTAACCAATCTAATAACCAAATAATCTACACAACTTGGTACACTACCAACTAATCGGTGATATATATATAACTAGGTACAAATTTTTTTTTTTGCGGGGATACACTACCATCTACTCGATGAGATATATAAACTAAACTACACTATGAAGTAATCTACATAACAAGGTACACAACCAACTAATCGAGCTACTAACCAAATTTAATTAACATCACTTGATGCATATTTTCTGGCTCCACCACTATCCTAAACTCTGCATATATATATATATATATATATATATATATATATATATATATATATATATATATATATATATATATATATAGCACCGAGGAGGCGGCTGGCCGGGTCTGTGGCGTCGTCGGGAATGCGGCGTAGGCCGACAGGCGGGAAGGGGGATGCCAGGCAAAACACTAGCAGGTAGGGGCGCAACGTCGGCAGGGGCGGCCGGCGGCGTCGGTGTCGGCGCCGGGAGCGAGAGAGAGGCGCTTGAGAGTTGTTGAGAGAGGAACAGACTGAGCTAGCTAGTCGTAGAGGATATTTATTCAAGGTAAAGTAAGAAGTACTAAGCTACTCTCTCCGTTCATAATGTAAGATGTTTTTTAACACTATATTAATATCAAAAAATGTCTTACATTATGAGACGGAGGGAATAGTTACCAGCGTTTCCTAGTGCGCAAACGATGCTTGTAACCTAAACTAGCAGCGTGTGTAGTAGCTTGCACGCTGCAACATAGCGCACTAGCCGCGTGTAAACGAGAGAGCAAATGCTGCTGGTAAGGCTTATGCATTTTACGATTCTAAGCATAAAGCTCAGAGTGTTTTTTTTATGGCGAGGGATAAAGCTCAGAGTGTTTTGTCTTCCAATTTTTATACATTAAGTTTGTTTACTGTATATTTAGTTGTTTATCATGATTTGTTTTGAAAAAAATCATAATTTTTTATTTGATAATTTAAACATGATATTTTTTGTAAATCTTGTTGTATTTAAAAAATATGTAAATGCGGTTTGAAAACAATGAAATCTGTTATGCCGTCATTGTATGACAACTCGAAGCCTTGGTTATAATTTCAAAATGTTACACATAAGTTATGATATACGTTCCCTTCAAACCGAAGGGAAATCCACGGGATCGAGATTCGAAGTTAATTTTGAAGGGGGGCCAAAGCGTCCGGTTTGAGAGATAGATGTTATAGCACTATTTTATTTACTACAAAATTTTGTATACATGTATTATGCATCATTTTACATTTACATATCCAATTGTGGATTTATTTAAGGTTGCTCTGGCATTTGAAGGTAACTTAATATAACAATTACCTTAGCAACGTTTAGTGAGAAGCACACGCTGCTACATTGAATTCTAGCCACGTGTGCCCCACCTGAGACACGCAACTGGTAATTTTTATGCATTTTAATGTTTTAAGCAAAATCGTTGGTCTTTTGTCTTCCAATCTGTATCAACAATTTTTTATGTGTACTTGAGTGTTGATGAACATAATAATTGAAAATTACCTAAATGTTTCGAGGGGGCAGATGTTTCCAATCCGTATCACCATTTTACTTTTCTCTATCTAAATACGAATTTATTTCGGGTTGCTCTGGTATTGGAAAGGGAATATAATTAAAAATGTTTGCAGTGTTGCCCAAAAAAACCCGATGCTGGTCTCCTTTTAAGATTTTAGGGTTTGTATTACAGTGTTTTGGGAGTTCTCTTTTCCTATTTTTTTTGTGTACATGTGTTTTCATTAAATTAATTGCTAAATTCAAACACAACAACTTGGAGAAAATATTCATGAAGAAACAACATTCCAAACATGTTTCCTTAAAAAGACAAAACCGACACTCCAACAAGTCTGTTTCTTGTGGCATTAATTTTGGTTTTTTTACAGAAGCATTTTGGAATGTTGTTTCTCCATGAAATTTGCACGCATGTTCGGAATTCGTCAATGTTCGTTCCTGAAAAAAGAATCAGATTTTTCTTATTTTTTCACTTATTATTATTATTTTACTGCTCACGAGGGTGCATATAAGATTGCAAGCAAAAGGGTACTCTTGCACACATATAAAAAATTATGGTAAATGACACCAACTACGTCCATAGAAAAATACTACCCCTCCAATCCCTATTTCAAAACTACGACACCTATTTTGGATCGGTGGGAGTACCAATTATTTTTCAAACTTTTCATATACTTTTACGCTACGTTCTCCTACCGCACGGAGGTTACGAAAAGGAGGGGAAAAAACCAGGTTAGTAGGTTAGAGCATGGCCAACGGGCCACGTTGGACCACATAGGTTCACAGAGTCCAACTCAGCTAAAGGTAATGCTTGCAGAGGCAAACCACTTCCTGCAGAGGAGTCCGCCTCTTGCCTGACAAAGTGCAGAAGGACCACACTGCCCACACACACAAAAATCAAGACGAAGGATGATGACGGTGGAAAGTTGGATAGAAAATTAATCAAGTGCGGCCAATATAAACCATAGGAGGCAGTTTTGCGATTGAAGCGATGGTTTCAACTCTATTTGTTTACGTGCACCGACGGCCCCCATTGTACATGCCCTTAGTAGATACGTTTCCAATGCACACGCTCTAGCTTTTATAAAAGGAAAAAAAGACAAGTGAAAAAAATAGAAGAAGCGCACGCACACGCTCTTCCTTTGTCACCACTCTTTTGTCACTTGGTCCTGGGGCCCGGCACCCAGCTAGCTGCATGGCTGCATGCAACTTTGATGGTCAATCCTCGGTCAGCACCGCACCCTAGAAAAGCGCTGGCGTGTCCCGCCTGACACCTCAAAAGGATCCCATTATACGCGTACACAGTCACCGTCGACTCACCACGCTCTCCTCATTTGCTTTCCTTTTCCTTTGCTTCGCTTCGTTTGTTCTCCTGATAACAATACCAATATGCCCCAGATTCTGGCCAGCACCAACCACCAAGATGCCCCTTTGATAGCCTAATTAACTAGCTTAAGCACCTCACCTCTCGCCCTGAGCCAGAGCCGCAGCAAACAAACGAACAAAAGCAAACAAAAGCTCAAGAAAGCAATTAAAAACTGGCACCACCACCACCAGCAGCAGCAGAGCAGCAACGCGGTGCAGCATCCCAGTGCAGTGACTATGCTGCTGCCGATGCAAATGCTAGAGGTTAATGGCGTAGTGGGGAATATCTGTAGCCTTTTCCCCAAATCTTTTCCTTCCTCGGGCATCTGCCCAAACAGTGCAGAACCGTCCTGGATTTGCATTTTTTGCATGCAACCGAGAGGAGGAATCTTTCTACTACCCTGTTTACCACCCGTAAAAGTAACCAGAAAACCACCATCATGACAGTAGTGAAAGCGTCTAACAAACCATGCTGCTCCGATTCCTTTTGCTTGCACTCCCAGCCCAAGCTCCAACCTCCAACCTCCAAGCGTGCGAGGCGTGAATGCCGTATCCCATAGCACTTTCGAGATAGTAGTAGAGCCATAGACCATCCATCCATCCATCAACAGCTTTTGAGGTTCTTGGAAATCTGGAGGCGACCGATCATGCTCATGCCGCCGCTTTGCTAGATGAGATCAAACACACCCCATCTCTTCTCCAACCCCACACTCAAATCACGTCTTTCCCTTCCCTTGACACAACCTCCTTTGCAAATCCTGGGAGGATTATTGCTTGGAAAGGCTAATCTTTTCTGCTAGTAGCTTTGATCCATCCCTCTGCTCTGCTCTGCTCGCTGCCGCTGCCAGCTTTGGCAAAGCCCCATTATTGCCCTCTGCCGCCCTCGCCTACCTACTCACCAGTACTCACCTCGCCTGGGTAGTACTTGCTGGCTCGCTCGCCGTCAATACCCGCCCCGTGAATCTCTCGGCTCGCCATCACTGGGAATCTCCCGTCGCGGTCGACCGTAGGTGGCGTTCGCCAGGGCTTCATTTATTGTTTCCCCCGCAAAAGATTCCAGCTCGTGGGTGGAGCTCTGGTAGCTCGGGGATTTGAGAGCCTTGTTCTTGAGTTCTTGGAGCCTCTGGCGGCTGCTCCTCCCCTTTCTTTCCGGTGAGGGTTTCAGCTCAGAGCTTCGATTTCAGTGTGTTCTGGGACGTTCCCGGCAAGATCCCCTCTTGTATTTCCTCGCCGGATTGTTTCATCCAAGATCTGAGCTCGGAGCAAGCGAGGAGCGCAAGATTTCATTTGGAGCTGCTGCTGTTGGGGTCATCTGCTGTCTGTCCATGGGTTCTCGTCCTCGCTCCGGCCGTGGGGGAGCCGCGGCGGCGCTCTTCGTCCTGGCGGCGCTGGTGGTGGTCTCCTGGTCGGCGGCGGGGGTGGGCGCGATAGGGGCCAACTGGGGCACGCAGGCGAGCCACCCGCTGCCGCCGGACACGGTGGTCAAGATGCTAAAGGACAACGGCTTCCAGAAGGTGAAGCTGTTCGACGCCGAGGACGGCACCATGAGCGCCCTCAGGAAGAGCGGCCTCGAGGTCATGGTCGGCATCCCCAACGAGCTGCTCACCACCATGGCCAACAGCATGAAGGCCGCCGACAAGTGGGTCGAGAAGAACGTCTCCAACTACCTCAACAAAGGCTGCAACGTCAGGTATCCTTTTAATTACTGTACTTTGTTGACTCTCATTTGTTGCCATGCTTGCTTGATTGATTGATTGATTTGTAAGTAGTTCATGCTATCTGGAGTGTGGTCTCATTTGATTGTACTAGTTCGGAGGATGAACTGTCATGAGTCTAGAGTTAGTGAGGGATGAAGGCGACATTTTTCGCGGTACCTTCCATCTGTCTGTCTCAGGCTGGTGGCCAACAAGTGTAGCTCTTGGTTGGCTCAATTCTCGACTTGGAGACCTGCTTCATTTGCGCCCGGTTCATATGGATGGACAGTGACAAATCTAGAATTAGCAGTGAAATGAGAAATTTCCGCATTACCTTCAATCTGTCTCGATCGGAGACCCGCTTCTCGGCGCTTTCCATGGTGCCTTCTGGTTTGCCCCCTGCTTGGTTGCATTGGTTACATGTATTCCTTGGGAACAGAAAAGTTACCAAGCAGGCACTTTGTGTTTTCATTGAGCATCACACATGATTGATGGTGGTTTCTGTTTGAAGACTTTACTTTGCTCATCAATTCATACCGTTTCTCTAAATTACATGGAATTCTCCAGCAAGAAGTTCACCATGTCCATGGTTCCAGCCGGTTTGCACTACTGGATTCTCATCATCACTTTTTTGAATTCAAGGCTCTTATGACATTGTAAAGTCCCCTTTTACAAGGCATGCCTATCCGTTAGGTTAAATCTTCTCTCCTATTTAAAAATGACGCAAGGTTATGTCGTCCGCTCCTCCTTCATCCAACCTTACGTACGTTCTCCCCTCCTCTTCCCATTTGGAATTTTTACTCCCATCTCTAGTTTTTTCAACTGGTTTTTCCTGAAAACCGCTTCACCTGCCCCACCTCTTATTCACTTACCAAACAAAATTATGTCTTTTTGGTAATCCAGTAAGTGCTAACTAAATAAAAACTTTTTTTTACACAATCACATAATATGGGCCGGCAAATCGCGGGCTAACGTACTAGATACTTTATACCCTGTTGCAATGCACGCATAGTTCAAAAAAGCGCCAGGCGTTAATTGTGTGTTTTGCCACCGCCTTGCGCTTTTCTGATATGCGCAGATTAAGCGTAGTTATGCGCTAGGCGTTTTGCTATCGCCTAGAGCCTAGGCGCACTTAAGCGCTCGCTTAGGCGCGCCTTTTTTAACTATGAATGCACGTATCTAGTTGAATTTGAAGGTTAGGCCATCTACAAGTCTGTCTATTGTAGTAAAAGGCCTTCATATGGTTGTAGGCCATTTTGTATGAAAAGTATCTGTCTCTCACAAAAACTGTACCAGGAACATCTAGTAAAAAGCATTTTTAGCCTTTATTGAAAGCTGGCCTGTGGGCCTTTTTACAAGGTAAAAGTTACAAATTATTTAGCAAGCAGAAACCAGTCAACTCTTCTTCTTTGTGCTGCTAGAAATGACATTTCCTGGGAGTTCCCTTGATCCATTATGTGTATAGGAACAATGTATTACATTTAGATGCTTATTTGTTAATGTATAAATAGGAGTATATTTGCGTAAACAGCAAGTTATGAAACCATGCACAAGACAGTGTAAAGGACCATCTACGGTTCTAACATGTGGGGTGACCATTCGTTAACCGTTTACATTTATTTGGAACAATGCTCACAGCATGCATTACGAGGGTTCATGTTTTAAATGAGATGTTCACAGCCAACCACTTATGAGTTGTGCGTACCATTTTCAAACGGAACTGAACAATCAAGTTGAGCAGTAGCATTCAATTGCTTCCCTTCGAAGCTCCTAGGTGGAAGAAGGGGGGACCTTACACCATGGAGGAAATGCATCCTTTTCTGTCCAGTCCTCTTTATTTCTGTTGCTTCTTTGAGGGTGATATAATAGTTGGCCTCTTCACTCCCCCTTGAGTTATACCTCCTGTATAGAATTTACCTCATACCTACTGTCTTGCAATGACTATGTTTATACTCATTTCACTACCTATTGGACCGTGGGGTCCTGGTGGACATGCATTTCTCTTATGTGTCATAATTTCAAAGATTTTTTAAACTGAAACTTGGAGGCTTCAACCTTTTTAGCACATTCTGAAAATCATTTAACATCTTTCTGTTCTTTGTATGATGTGTTCAGTTTATGTAGCTGTTCTGCACATATTTTTTGATTAAACTATGTTAAATACCTAACCCATAGTAACACTCAATTTCTTGAACTCAGGTAATTATTCAACCTGGAAATCCATGAATTTTATTGGTGGTTTTGCAGTGGTTTGGGAGAATATGCACATTTCCAGCTTTTGATATACTTTCTTTCGCAATTTTCATGTCTCTAGCTTGTCTGAACTACTTTTTGGCATGAGGCAAACCATCGACTTTGATTGTTAAACACAACCTTGTACTGGTAGCATTTATTTTGATGAAACAGCTCTACGGTAGTACATGCACTGTCCCTGATAAATTTCATGCAGCATTCTTTTTAAGTTGCAACTCCAATGTTTGCTACCTGCTTGATGATCTAGTAAGCTAGACTATGTGATAACACTTCATCTGAACTACTGATAAGCACATGATGAAATGAAATGGTCTTTGCTGCTTCCACAATATGTAGTAAGCAAAATGCATGTTCAGCAAGATCAGTTTAGGCTCCATGTTCTCATGTCCCATATTCAGTCTCATTCTTCAAGCAATGCCTTCTTGATGTTGATCCACCATTTGCATATATCATTGTCGCATCTTGATTTGCCCTGTTATTTTGCTAGGTATGTTGCGGTTGGTAACGAGCCTTTCCTGTCGACATACAATGGAAGCTTTCTGCTAACTACCTTTCCTGCCCTCAAGAACATACAAAGTGCACTTGTGAAGGCTGGTTTGGGCAATCAAATCAAAGTAACTGTTCCTCAAAATGCTGATGTCTATGATACAGCAACGGGCAAGCCTTCTGACGGGGATTTCCGCACAGATATTCATGATCGGATACTCGAAATTGTAAAATTTCTGAGCGACACCGGTGGTGTTTTCACTGTCAACATCTACCCTTTCATCAGCCTCTACATTGATCCAAACTTCCCTGCTGAGTATGCCTTCTTTGACGGGCGCTCACAGCCCGTTGTTGATGGCTCTGCAACATACACAAACATGTTTGACGCAAACCACGACACGCTCATCTGGGCCCTGAAGAAGAATGGATATGGGAACCTGCCGATCGTTATCGGGGAGATAGGCTGGCCAACTGACGGTGACATGAACGCAAATGCTCAGCTCGCCCAGCGCTTCAACCAAGGCTTCATGACGCATATCGCCACTGGGCAAGGGACCCCGATGAGGCCTGGACCGATCGACGCTTACTTATTCAGTCTGATCGATGAGGATGATAAGAGCATACAGCCAGGGAATTTCGAGCGCCACTGGGGGATCTACACATACGATGGCATCCCAAAGTATCAGCTGAACTTCGGTGTGCCAAATTCACAGATTAAAAGAGCAAGCGGCGTCAAGTACCTTGACAAGAAATGGTGTGTGCTGAAGCCTACTGTCAGCCTCGACGACCCAAAGCTTCCAGACACGGTGAGCTACGCGTGCTCCAGGGCGGACTGCACCAGCCTTGGCTACAGGACTTCCTGCGGGATGCTGGACACCCGGAGCAACATCTCGTACGCCTACAACAGCTTCTACCAGAAGAACGACCAAGACGACGTGGCCTGCGGCTTCTCGGGCTACGCGACGACCACCGGCCAGGACCCCAGCACCGGGACATGCAGGTTCGGGATCATGATCGAGGTCGACTCGGCCTACTCGTGGAAGCCGCGGCTGGTCCGCAGCAACTACCTCCTGGTGCTTCTCCTTGCACTTGTTCACCTCTGTGTGTCATCCTCATAGGTGTTTTTCTTTTTCTTTGCGGAAGATGGCCCGGCCATGACAGCATCAACAGCCTGGCAGCTTAGAGGGATATTTGATGCCTGCTGTCAGTGTTCATCCATGTAGGAACCTTTTTCCATCTTTTTCTTCTTCTAATTTCGGTGGATGCCGCATGGTTGAATTCTTGCTAGCGTAGCTTTGATCTTCCGGTACCATTGTGATTGGGATGGTGATGCAGTGGACCATTTATACCCAGGAATGTGAGCGAGGGCATAGCTATCAAACCTGCAAATGTGGTGAGTCCAGATCAGTCTTTTTTTCTTTTTTGGTTTCTAGGCACAACAGCCTTTGTTTTTTTGCAAGCCAAAGAAAGTATTTCTGAATGCATTTCCACTCTGATGGAACACATTGGTAACCTATGCACCCACCATAGGCCATCCAAGTAGCCATGGCCATACACTAGCAGTAGGCTTTGGAGGAGCCTGTAGACATCTGCCAATCTGAGTCGATTTACTGAAAACTTGGGACCAATTGCCTGTAGACACCTGCACTTGGGAGCAGTCATTTCAGATCATGGATCTAGTGCCAGACAACCATCTGCTTGAATCCATGCTGCAGTTATGGTTTTTGTTTTTCAGTGGTTGTTATCGTTGTCAAGCTGCCAGCTATGTCGGCATCATCATCGTCGTTGTCGTCGTCCCCATCATCGTCTTCTTATTTTGTAGCTCTGGACTGCAGTGAAGAGGCAATGTGGATGGCTCATCTCCCATGAATTGACAACCTTATTTTCCTCACCATCCGTATAACTACTTAATGAAGTACTCCCTCCGTTTCAAAATAGATGACCTAACCCAACTTTGTATTAACTTGGGTCATCTATTTTGGAACGGAGGGAGTAACCACCATGATAAAAATGCACTTGGATTGCATTCCAAACCAAACAATTGAACTAAAACCCTGAGGTGCCAGCTCATCCAAGCTCCACATAGCTTCATAAACTTTTGGTTTGATATCAAGCGAAAATAAAAAACAGAGGTGTTTTTTTGAAAAGCCATGGGGCCAATTAATCACATAGCCTTTATGTACAATCGCCACTGAGTGACACCAATAATTGGTTGCCTGCCATGAGCTAGAAACAAGAATGAGTCCTTGGAACTTGTTTGAAACATCCACATAAAAAAGTGTGTGATGGCAAGCAAAGGAAGCCACCCCACCTAAAAACCACACCAACAGAACCTAAAGGCAGGCATCCACACCTCTTAATCCAGCCAAAAGCACACAAGTGGAGTAGCACATAGACAGCACAAGCACAGAAGAGATAAAGAAAAGCATATGAATGTATCCACTGAGTCCATGAACTCTGTCCGAGGTGCAGCTGGTGTCACTCATGCTTGCCACTCCTTTTCCCTCCTCCTTATCCTTCCCAATGTGGCAACCCATTTTCCCTCCTCCTTATCCTTCCCAATGTGGCAACATGGGTTGTTCAGATCAACAAAAAAAATAGCGCCCTATTTTGACGCGTCGCTATAGCGTATCAGCAAATGCCACGTTTCATTTTAGCTAATTGGCTCACTATGGTGCTATTTGCGCTATAGCGCACTATTTCGACGCTAAATGAAATAACGTTTGTAGCGTTTTTGCGTGTGCCACACAGCGGCCCATCACATCACCGCATGGGCCCAACTCACTCCCGCTCCTTCTCAGACGCAACCCATACAACAGCCCATATAGCAACACATACAAGCTAACCTAGCAAACTCGTCATAAGTTTCCCACCAACTCGTGATCGAGGGAGGCGGCGGAGGAGTTTTTCGTGACTCGTGAGCGAAGGCGGCGTTGTTCGTGGCTCGTGAGTGAAGGCCGCGGCGGGCGATTCCTGAGCGGCAGCGGCTTCTCTTCATCCCGTCTCCAAGTAGCAGCGTCGACGCTATTCGTGACTCGTGAAAGAAGGCGGTGGCGGTTCGTGAAAGGTATTGGTTTCTCTTCCTCCCGTCTCCAAGTAGCAGCATCGACCTCGTTCGTGACTCGTGAGTGAAGGTGGCGGCGGCGGTGGTTTGTGAGCAGTGGCTGCTTCTCTTCATCCAGTCTCCAAGTAGCGGTGGCAGCGTCGTTCGTGACTCGTGAGCGAAGGCAGTGGCGGCAACATCTTCTCTTCGTCCCATCTTCGAGAAGTGGCGTCAGCGTCATTCATGAGTCTTGAGCGAAGGAGGCGGCGTTGGTGGTTCGTGAGCGGCAACGGTTTCTCTTCATCCAGTCTCCAAGTAGCGGTGTCGGCGACGGTGGTTCGTGAGCGACGGCGGCTTCTCTTCATCCCATCTCCAAGTAGCGGCGGCGCCACACCTCCAACTCCGGCAAGTCAGCACCGACGTCAACCACGCTGCCGGCGCCAGCGAGTCAGCTACCATGTGAGAGCAACCTCTCTTCATCCGGTCTTCAAATAGCGGTGCCGGCCTCAATCCATTTTCGCCCAAGTCCCCATCCTTGCGAATTAGGGAAGCCTTGAATTTTGTGATATATTTGACATGTTTATGCAAAACACAATTTTCAAATATCGCACGCTATAACTTCTAGAGGGCCGCTATGCGAACGATACATCATGGACGATTTGGCACGCCGTCACATACAAGCCTTCGATGTACCAGGCCAAATCATCAGACTCCACTCGGGAAGAGGATCCCTTTAGGCTGGTTGTAATGGTAGTATCATAAGTTAGTATCATGCATATGATACTAGTGTATGATACTACCTCCCTAATGCATAGTATCATATATGACTTTATTTATTGCCATGCATGACACATACTAGTGTAGCATTTATTATGATACTCAACCCTCTCTTACTTCATTTAATTCTATGCCACCTCATTAAAGTTGCCTAGTTGGCATGCATGATACTAGCTATGATACTCCCATTACAACCAGCCTTACGTGGGTTGTCCTGCCATTGAGAGACTAACACATGGATAAGCGCGAGCCCACCTGTCAGCGACCGAAAGACAGTGAAAGTCAGGTTGGCTACGTCAGAGGATCCGTGTCCGTTTCAATATAGCATCGTACTGGGATCGTAATCTATAGCATCATGTGCACAGTACTTCCGTAACTTCTATAGGATCTAGAGAAGAGCGGCGCTAAATCTTGTAGCGCGCTATTTTTTTCATTGGCCCTGTTTGAATCCATGGATTAGAGTTAGTTTGAGCTAGTTGGGGCTCAAATCTTTCCCTAATAATAAAGCAGGTACCACTTTTGCTTGTCCGTCACGGTATTTTGCAAAAGAGTCCCTCTATTTTTGAGAATTCAACCCGCAGTCCTGTTTAAGTAAGAACGGATCGTTTTTTTGCATTTTACACAAAACCCCTTACCTTTCATGCTAATTAACACATGGTCCACATTAAGTCGCAGCGAATCTTTTTTTGCAGTTTTACATAACCCCCTGATATATGCGTTAATCACCCCGCAGTCTATTAAGAATAATTATTTAAAAAAATAGCCATATCTTTTAAATTGTAACTCCAATAACATGTTATATATGAAAATTGATTAGAAAAATGTGTAGAATATTAATATGATGTTATTTTTACATGGCAATCATTTTTTAATTTGGTTTAGGAACATATTTAAATGTTTTAAAAAATATTCATATCTTTTAAACCGTAACTCCAATTTTAACATGTTATATATGAAAATTGAATAAAAAAATGTGTACAATATGAATATGATGTTATTTTTACACGTCAAACATCTTTAAATTCGGTTTAGGAACATATTTAATTGTTTAAAAAATATTCATATATGTTAGACCGCAATTCGAATTTTAACATGTTATATATGAAAATTGATTAGGAAAATGTGTACAATATTGTTATTATGTTATTTTTACTCGTTAACCATTTTTAAATGTTGTTTAGGTACAGTTTCAAATGCTTTAGAAAATATTCATATCTTTTGACATATGAAAATTGATTAGAAAAATGTGTACAATCTGAATATGATGTTGTTTCACATGTGGTATTTTTTTTCCCTTGCAACGCACGGGCTCTTTTGCTAGTAGCCCTAAAGTATCCAAACATGAGGGCTAGATTGGAGTTAGTTGCATCTAACCCACCCAAAAAAAAACTATCCCACCCAAGAGGTGCTAATTGGAGCTAGTTCTCATGGGGCCCAATGAAAAATCTTTTTTTCTCTCTCTATCCCGCCAGCCAAGAGGTGCTAATTGGAGCTAGTTCTCATGATGCCCACTGAAAAACCACTTTTCTCTCTCCATCAAGTGTATTTATTGTCAATATAACCCTGTCATCCAAACACCTTGTTGGCTAGAGTTAGTTCAGGGTTAGTCATGAGCTAGAAACTACTGTAACTCAGAGTTAGAGCATTCAAACAGGGCCATTGGTTCAGATGTTTGTGCTTTGTCATTCTCGGAGGTGATGCCACATCTGATGAGGAACTCTGAGTTCTGAACCACAACACAGACGAAAAAGGTTGCTGCTTTTCGGAGATTTTGCTGTACAGTAGATACATACAAGTAGCACTGTTGGTAGTAGAAGAGGTAACAGTAAACAGGTGGTGAGGTGAAGTGAGTAGCTTAAGCCTAGCTGTCTTTCTTGACCCCTGAGCCCTCTTGGGGATGGTGTCAGGGAGGGCATGTGCCTGGTTGTTGCTATGTGTGTGAAGATGCAGTAGCAGTAGCACAAACTAGCAGTAGAGGCATCCAAATCCATCCCCACTAGGCACTTTCTGTTCATTCCAGGCCTACTCAGGTGGGGCATGACATGAAAAAAAGTTAGCTCATTTGTGTGTGTGTGTGGTGTGCACTTGGTTATTGTGAGTCATTGTCCTCCTTATCTGGTTGCCCTCCTTTGCTGTGTGAGGCCCTCATCCTCTCTCCCAAGTGCCTGCCAGACAGAGGGATACACCAAGGAGACAAAGATTCTTGAGCAAAAAGGAGGCAGAAATCACAGATTTGACCTGAGGCAGAAATCAAATCACAAACTGACCTGTTCAGGAAAAAATTTCACTCTGCTGACCCTTTGGTGTGGCGCCCGACAGCTGAGCGCCGCACCCTACTGTGCAGCGCCTTTCCCTCAGGCGTCGCACATCCTGCCAGCATGGCAGCCCTGGTCCAGTTGCGGCCCCACACGCACCTGTGCAGCGCCTAAGAGCTAGGCGCCACACTTTGACGTGCAGCGCCTAGCCCTTGGGCGCTGCACAGTGACTTAAGCGCGGCCGCCCCAGCCCGACCAGGCAGTTCTTTATCTCTCCGCTCTCTGGACAGAGAGCAGCGGCGGCGGCGGCGCCCCCATCTAATCCCCCCACATCCCTCTCAGATCTGAAGATTTGATCCGTGAATTCGATCCCCAATCCATCCTACTAGGTAAACTCTTCCCTTCTCTTTCTTTTGCTCCGTAAATTTGTTGCCATTCTAGAGATTTGTCCATGATTTGATGGAACCCTTGATTTGTTTGGTTTGCTCGATTTAGGATGTGTATTCATATTGGTAGTACCGTAGTGTTATTTATTAGTTCACAATATATGATTCTTGTTGTTGAAACCCTAGATTGTTTAGTTTTTTTAGATATATATGAGATGCCTATTTTTATAGATAACTATGAGATGTTGATTTTTGTAGACATATATGAGAAGTTTGTTTAGATATATATTAGATGTTCAGTTTATTTCAAATATTAGATGTTGAGTTTATTTGAAATATTAGATGTTTAGTTTATTTGAACACATATGACATATTCATTGTGTGAGAAGGAGATGTTGAGATTCTTGTAGTTGAACACATGTTATATGTTTAGTGTATACCGATATTTGAGATGAACATAAACTTTTATATGTTTATTGTTTGAAATTGTAAGGATGGTTTGGCTTCTGGACGATGTCTACGACGTGCAACACCGGGCCTACATGATGCGCGAGAAGGATAAGGTAATAATGAGTAATCTAAATATTTTGCAAATTTGCCTTTAGTTGAAATTTACATGCCCTAAGATTTGTCATTACTTGTTTTTTTGCAGAAGCTTGAACCTCTGAAGATTCGGTATCACGGGGTCTCTGGTCCTGCCATGCCTTACGATGAGCGGTACACACCGTACATCAAGCAGGCAGGACTACTCCCGTGGATTCTGTTGGTCAGCCGGTCCACGCCGAATCTGAACGCTCCACTGGTGTCCGCTCTTGTTGATCAGTGGAGGCCAGAGACCCACAGTTTCCATCTTCGAACCGGGGAGATGACCATGACGCTCGAGGATGTCTTGTTGATCACCGGTCTTGCTATCGACGGGAGGCCTCTATGTATGAGCATCGATTCTGATGGGTGGCGCGAGCAGATGATTGCTCTTATCGGTATGGCTCCTACCGAGGCTGAGGATGATGTAGAGGAGGGAGAAGAGAAGAAGAAGAGGGAAAGGAAGGCAGCCGGAGCTGCTTTCACGTGGATTCAAAATAACTTTGCGACATGCCCTCCGGATGCAACTGATGATGTGATCCAGACACATGCTCGTGTGTATATGTGGTACATTATGTCGAGGACTTTGTTTCCTGACTCCACTAGCAAGAACGCTCCATGGATGTGGCTGAAGGCGTTGACCGTCTTCGATAGCAAATGGAGCTGGGGTTCAGCGACTCTTGCCTACTTGTACCGACAGGTAGTTGGTCTGTTTTGTGATCAACTCATTTATTCATTAGCAATGCAAGCTTGCTGTCAAGTTAACATTGTTTTTCTTTCATATGTAGCTCGATGATGCGTGTTGCAGGATCACACCTAGTGCAGGCATTGGTGGTAATCTGCTTCTACTTTCTGCCTGTTGGATCCTCCTCTCGTTTCTTCCGCTCCATCCTCTCTTTCTGACGACGCTCTTCCTCCAAGCCTCTTCGAAACGATTCTTCGAACCGTCGTTGCCGCCTAAGACAATCTGCGTATTGGTCCTTTTTCACATCTTCTGGCACTTCAAGATCTATCCACGTGAAGTACTTGCATAGAGGAGGCGGTGACTGCATAAAAATTTGTTGTTAGTGTTGACACGCATTTGAGAGTAACATTTTACTTCTCGAGCTTACCGGTGGTTGGTCATAGGCGTTAGTTGGAAGTGCACGATCATAAGCATAGTTCGGGCATACAAAATATCTCCGCCCTTCCGTCCATGCTTTCTTTCGGTCGGTGGACACCTTCACCTTGCAAACATCTCCACACCAACAAGGCGGGATGTTGACATCTTTCTCCTTCACCTTGTCCAAAGATGCGTCCTCCCACTTGTTCGGCATGTCTTCTTGGTTAGCACACGGTGGCCTCGTCATGGAACCGGATGAAGCCATGCCTACAAAACCGAGAATTATTGGTCAACCCTAATCCCCACTTAACAATAACCACAACCCTAACACCAACATAACCCTAACACCAACATCAAACACACATAACCCTAACCCTAGCATACTATGAAAACCTAACCATACCAAATTAGCAAAGAAACACAAATTTCCAAATCCTATCAAAAACTAGGGTTTCCCCCAAACTAGCAAGATTTGAGCAAATGTGACAATTTCTATGGATGAAAACGAGGGGATCGGAGGAGATTACCTTAAGGGAGGGGTTGGCTTCGAAATCCACGGTCAAATACTCCGGATCTGAGAAGGATTTGAGAGGGGGAGAGAGGAGGGCAGAGGGGAGGCACTGAGCTTCGGGTTTGTGTGGAGGGTGGGGTGTGTGGGGTGGGGATGGGTGGGAGGGAGTTGGTGCAGCCTAATAAATGTCCAGGGGTGCAGCGCCTAAGGGAAAGGCGCCACACTACACAGTGCAGCGCCTCTCCTTTAGGCGCTGCACACCTGGGCATTCCAGTCCAGAGAGCACCAGGAGCGTTCCAGTTGGTTTTGCACCCCAAAAATTGCTAAGTCAGTGTGCAGCGCCCAAGGGAAGGGCGCCACACTATACAGTGCAGCGCCTATGGATTAGGCGCTGCACTGTATAGTGTGGCGCCTTTCCCTTGGGCGCTGCACACTGACTTAGCAATTTTTGGGGTGCAAAACCAACTGGAACGCTCATGGTGCTCTCTGGAATGATTCTGTTGCTCTCTGGACTGCCATGTCCAGGTGTGCAGCGCCGAAGACCAAGGCGCTGCACTGTGTAGTGTGGCGCCTTGGCCTTCGGCGCTGCACTAACTGCTATTTTCAAATAACTGCTGGTTTTTTTGTTTTTTGGTTCATAAAGATGCCACATAATCATATCCAAATTAAATGTAGGCGTCCAAAACACAGAAATAGTAGTCTAAATCACATAGTCATACACACATAGCACATATACTTGTCCAAATCACATAGTCATACACACATAGGGATCTCACATAGTCATACACAGAAATATTAGTCCCCTCACATAGTCATACACACATAGCACATATACTTGTCCAAATCACGGTCCATGTAGTTTCTTATTCTTCTCCCTCCTCCCACCACCAAGGGATCTCACCTTCCCCCTCCGTGTCCTCCACCCCCTTCATTGTTTCCATACCTATGAAAATGGCAATATAATAGTTAGTCACACAATACAAAATGACAACACAAGCATTGAGCCAAAAGAACAAGATCATAGTAAGTCACATACGGCAATGGTCCATTGAGCCAAGAGAACATTCCTCCACTACGGCCGCCGCCAAGGCCAAGATCACCACTGTCTCCACCATCACCACGGCCTACACCACCACCGCGGCCTCTACCGCCACCACCACGGCCTATACCACCACCACCACCACAGACTCTACCAGCAGCACGACCAAGACCACCACCACGACCTCTACCACCACCACGGCCAAGACCTTCACCACGACCAACACCATCACCACGACCTCTATCACGAGCACGACCAAGAACATCACCACGGCCAACACAAATTTCCCTTTCAGCAGGTAATACCCTTGTTCTCAGTTGACGCAAGAACCACTCCCAGTTATCATTGTTCTCCACCTCAACCAAAGCGAAAGCCAAAGGCAACACCCGGTTATTGGCATCACCCGACAATGCTCAAAAGCCCTCACGCATTGCTCAAAGGCCCAAAATGCACGGCCAAATACTCGGACGGTCCTCCCGTTATGAATCATGTTTGGTGCCCATGAGGCTCAACCACGTGAACCATGCCTGGGTTTGTGGCGGCCATAGCTAACAACAACCTAGGGAGTCGGTTGTATGCTTCCTCCCAATTGCCATACAACATCTTGAATGTGGCTTGCTTCGCCTTCCATGCCTTGCCGTACTTCACCTTGTAATGAAAGATGGCTTTCACAAGGTCAATGACACTCTTGATGCTCATTGTTGGAAGTGTGGATATTTGGTTGGACAGCCTGTAAGCAATGAACTCGGACGTGAGTTGTCTGTGTTGTTGGTACACAAGCTTGCCATCCGCATTCTTGTGCCGGCACATGTGAGTTGGTAGACAACTCACTATGCGCCAAGTGGGACCTCCTTTCCATGGCCTTGCACGCACAATCCATGAACATGTTGGCACTTCACATTTGACCGTGTAACGCACATTCACGTCTGAGTTGGCCACTTTATGTGGACGATAATGTGTAACCGAGTAGTTGTCGAGCCACATCTTCAATTCCAAGAAGGATTGAAACTCACAACCGGGATATATCCCGTTCTTGCCGTCTTCCAAATCACGGTGAGAACTTGGCCTAGCTCCAAGAGATATGCATTTTCCACCATCCACAACGGCTTCATCCGCGAGACTAAGATCCTTGAACAATGGTGTCTTGTGATCCCGCCCGAATACCTTCTTGAATGCTTCGGCCTCCTTCGGTGTGAACCCCTCCTCATCAACTTCTTCATCAGGACCATCGTCATCTGAGTCCGATGCATATGCACGGGAAAAAGGGATGGATTGGTCCATTGTCTCTTGCACATGATATTGGTCGAGATCACCCACATTGTTGTCATGGAGGTCAACTTCGTTGTCATCCTCCTCGTACTCATCATTCTCCTCTTCAAAACCTTCATTTTGGTTGTTTGGAGTCGGGCTCAATGTTGGCCAATCTTCTTGCATGAATTGAGGTTCACTCATTTGATCTTGGTTCATGGGTGGGGGAGTGCTAGCAACCAACGGGGAGGGGTTCCGGTTCAAGTCTAAATTCAAAGTAGACTCAACCTTCTTGGAGGCAAATAACTCAAGAGCCTTGTCTAGAGATTCGGCAACCGTCTCCTTGTATGCAACCCAACGTTGCTCGGAGTTCACACACATTGTCTTCCAACGGATGTGCATTCCTAAACCAACATTATGCCTTCCCTCGAACTCAACAACGTCACTTGGGTCCATCCAATTCAAATCTTTCCTCACTTGTTTCAAAAGCTCCGCATAGCTAGGACTACTCTCAAACACCATGTCAAGCTCATCCGGGTCCGTCTCAACATTGCCTTTCAAAAAGGCCTCTTTATCCACATGATGAACATAAACACATGTTCTCCCCATCCCTACAATAATCAAAAACACACATATATCAAGTAAATACTTAAGAAAAATATTTGCACACATATGCCCTAACATATATATGAATTAATAACCCTAACCCCCACATAACAATAACCACAACCCTAACACCAACATAACCCTAACACCAACATCAAACACACATAACCCTAACCCTAGCATACTATGGAAGCCTAAACAACCCAAATTAGCAAAGAAATATAACATCATTCAACACAAATTTCCAAATCCTATCAAAATCTAGGGTTTCCCCAAACTAGCAAGATTTGAGCAAATGTGACAATTCCTATGGATGAAAACGAGGGGATCGGAGGAGATTACCTTAAGGGAGGGGTTGGCTTCGAAATCCACGGTCAAATACTCCGGATTTGCAAGATTTGAGAAGGATTTGAGAGGGGGAGAGGGGAAGAGAGGAGGGCCGCAAGTCTAAGGGTTTGGGTCGGGTGGGGGTGTGTGGGGTGGGGGTGGGAGGGGAGAGAGGGTGGGGCCAGCCCAAGTGGAACACAGACTGCGCAGCGCCCAAGAGTTAGGCACTGCACATTACAGGTGTGTGGCGCCTAGCTCTTAGGCGCTGCACAGATGCTGTGGGGCCGCAACTGGACCAGGGCTGCCACGCTGGCATGATGTGCGACGCCTAAGGGAAGGGCGCTGCACAGTAGGGTGCGGCGCCCGGCTGTCGGGCGCCACACCAAAGGGTCAGCAGAGTGAATTTTTTTCGTGACCAGGTCAGTTTGTGATTTGATTTCTGCCTGAGGTCAGATATGTGATTTCTGCCCAAAAAGGAGGCACCAGTAAGATTCTTGATCTCCCTTTCCATGCATACAGTACACAGTATACCATGGGTGGCATGAGCAGTTCTTTCCCCTCTAGACGGGTAAAACAATAATCCTACACCTACAGGCAATCAACAGGAAGTTACGGACCTCCCTTCTCTTCTAATCATACCTCCGCCCCCTGATTTTCAGGGGTGGACCGGTGCCTCCCAAATTGACCAATGAAAGAATGCCTCGTCACCCTGTAAACCACTCTCCCCCGTAATTTCCTGTAGATGTAGCATTACTGCGGGTAAAAAGGGGTCCTCCTCCCCACAGAAAAAGCAGCTGACTTGATGTGGTATAGGTTCTCCCCCTCCCTCCCTCCCTCCCTCCCTCAGGCTTGTCCCTCAGCCATCCCATCCCAAAGGGGTTTGATTTGATTTGATCCGTGTGGAGGGTGGCGCAGAGGCAACGTGGAGCAAATAATGCAGCCCTGAGGTAGCAGTACCAGTACTCCAGTAGTGGTAGTTTTTCTCTGGGCTTGGGGGAGGGGGGTGGTGGTGGTGAAAGATCTTGATTGGGGCGAGTGAGACCGGGGTGGTTGTCATGATGCGGCGTAGGGTCCAGCGCCGGGGTGGTTGCTGATGCCGTGATTGGGTTTGGGTTTTCTTTCAAAGTGATATACTAGATCTCATCTCATCGGCCAGGGATGAGATTTGAGGGGGAGGCAGACCTTGTGCGGAGGGCCTGAGGCAGCAGAGCTTCTCTCCGGTCGATGGCGGCGCCTGCTCTGCCGACGTCGTCGCCGGCACGGCTCGCCGGGGAGCTCCGTGGTTGCTCTCTGGCATGCTGCTGATCGGGCAGGGAGGAGGGAGGAATTCTGCTGCCTTTCCTGTTGTTTTCTTGGGGAGGGAGGAGGAAGAAGGTGGAACCACAACTTGATCTTTGGTCCCTCAAGGTACTTGTGTGTTCTCCTTTTTTGTCTCTCTTGCTGCTGCTGGGGAAATGGAATGATGAATTCATGATGTTCTTGCCATAACTGACTGACGATTCCACTTGTGAAGAAAAGTACTCTGCATACTCTCTGTTGTTGCGCAGTTGCACACGGCATTCACTCACTCATCTGATGATAGATACTACTAGCATCTTTGCGTACTTCTCTCTTGCCCTGAGTGGTGCTCATATGTGTTCTAAGCTGTTCATCATCATTGACTTTTCCAAGTGCAAAAAAAAAAAAATTGTCCTTATTTGCAAGCTTGCTAATTCTGCTCCTCACCTCTTGTGTTCCATTTTGTTGCTTCAGTGGCGGCAGCTTTGCCGTGCGAGTAGGAGGAGGAGCGGCACCGGAGATCTTCGGCTCTCGCATGGGCTCGTTTGGGATGGAGTGGAACCAGAGGAGCTCGGTGCTGTGGGACTGGGAGAATTTCCCGCCGATAGGCAATAACCCGAAGAACGCGATGCAGGCTGATCCAAGATTCGCCGGCGTTGCGGCTACCATGGGGAATGAACCGCTCCATTCTTCTGGCGGCAGTGGCACCTTCTCTTCCAGCTCGGAGATGGGGTATGGCTCTTCCAAGAGCTCCATGTCCGTGTCGATCGATTCTTCGTCCAGGGCTGGCAACAACATGGAGTTCAGATTTGCGCCTGTCAAAAACCCTGACAGGAACACGAGCAAAAACCCTGAGTTGGGTAAAGTTGACAACACGAGGACTGGAACATCTCCGTCGTCTGTGGTGGCAGTGAGCAGTGGAGAGCCGGTGATCGGCCTGAAGCTTGGCAAGAGAACTTACTTCGAGGATGTCTGTGGAGGGCAGAGTGTCAAGAGCTTGCCATCGGGTGCTGCGAGCGCGCCAAACAAATCTCCTGCTTTGGGCAAGAAGGCAAAGGCGGAACAACAGAAGCCACATAACTCATACTGTCAGGTTGAAGGCTGCAAAGCCGATCTCTCTTCTGTTAAAGATTACCATAGGAAGCACAGGGTCTGTGAACTTCACTCTAAGGCTCCCAAAGTTGTTGTCGCTGGTCTGGAGCGACGCTTTTGCCAACAGTGCAGCCGGTGAGATGCTTTATATTGCAAACAGTGGCATCCTTGAGCACAAAAAAAAGAACCCGTTGTTCTGATCTGTTTCTTTCTCTTTTGTTTTCCACTTGATTCTAGGTTTCATGCTTTAGCTGAGTTTGACCAGAAAAAGCGAAGCTGCCGTAGGCGTCTCAATGATCATAATTCCCGCAGGCGCAAGCCACAGCCAGAAGCAATTTCTTTCAGTTCATCAAGGATGTCTACGATGTTTTATGGTAGGTTACTAAGCTTGTATTTGCCTTATGTTTTGTGAAATTCATGCGTTAAGTAATATGCTTACATATGTCCTTCTAAAACAGCCACGCATAGTCACGCCTACTCAGCGGCACAAAAAATTACTATGGTAGAGCATTTTTTTGTGTTTGAAATGGTCAATTTCTTTGTTGATTCAAATTTCCTTGCTAGCCATACTGTCAAAAATTAGTCACAATTTTCGTAACTGTGATATCGGAAAGGCTCTTTGTGATCCTGGTGACTGCCATTTGTGAGGGTTTCTGTTGATAGGAACAGTTTATGATGATTCCTGTTGATGGGAATTAATGGATAACAATTGTAGCTGTCCTTATTTTAAGGAGTTGTGCCCAATGTACTATTCATTTCACTTTAGATTACTCAAAACATTTTTGTACTTTTATCTGTTAATAATTATGTTATCGCGTCAATGGTATAGTGATTCAGAAAAGAAAAAAACAAACACATAATTGTACAAACAAATTGAGGATTTGGAGTTATGGAAGCAGTTACATTTCTGATTTATGAACATTTTGTGCTAAAACTTTTGTATTGATTTGAACAGATGCAAGGCAACAGCCTAATTTCCTATTTGGTCAGGCTCCTTATGTTCAAATGAGAAGCTGTGGAAGTTCTTCATGGGATGACCCAGGAGGCTTCAAAGTTACTCACACAAAAGCTCCTTGGTTAAAGCCAACAACTGCTGCAGGTGTTCATGGGATGCATTTATCTAGTCAGCAGATGTCGGACAATATTATGCCGCATGGTGCACATCATGGTTTCGATGGGTTCATGGCATTCAAGGGAACTTGTATAAAGTTCCCTAATCAAGGTATTTCCCCGCTTACGAATGAATTTCCAAACGGAACGGTGAAAAAGTGACCTTATAAAGGTCATCACTTACATGTAAACTCTTCTTCCTACAATTCCTAACTAAAACAAGAATAGATAAATGCACTTCTTCGTGTTTTTTCCACAGAACCACTTCATGAAATTAGGATGTTTCTTCTAATTTGTAGCTGTTTGTTGGTTGTTCTTTCGAGTTAACATAACTGACATGAAGCTTTCTGCACTTTCTGAACATATAGCTGTATCATTTCAACATTTCATTAGGTAAGTTCAGTTTGCAACATGTGACTATTCACATGGTCCTTACTTTTGTGATCCGAGGACCTGATTGCTAGGTCACATTCTTCTCCATGTTTTATCTTTTCAAGGAGCTCTAGTCACCTACCCTTATTTTAGCAACCTCTGCTTAATCACGCTCTTTTCACTGAATTTGCTTCCTCGTAGATGATTGTACTTCCCGACCTGCAGTTATCCACAATCTTTGATCTGAAACAGATCCTCCTTAAGAAGAGCTGTCAGCCTGTCCTCTTAGTACTGATTTGATTCTGACAATTACCAGAAACTATGATTAGTAGTACCATTTGAGACTATAGCTTTGGGTCCGGAAGAGACTGTGGATTACCTTATTTGTCATAATCTGGCATGATTGAGTTGCTCAGACGAATTTTTAATAGTGCTTTGTTTTTGTTTTTTATACCGGAAAGTTTTTGATAATGAGGCACATGCAGGCAAGCCTTGGGGCCAGAATAAATAAATAAAACAATAGTCTGTTATAGAATCATGAAAATTTTGGTTTCATCTTTACTAGTAAAGTAATGATAACTTCAGAACTGATTGAGATTTTCCATTGCACAGTAACTCTGCGTCTGCGGCGATTATATTCTTAAGTATGTTTAGGCACTCCAAAGAATCTTTTCCTTGGTGATGGAACATTAACACTAAAAGTTGTTCTACTTGTTTACCCTTCCAGGTGTCCAAGCTTCTGCTGTTGCTTCCGACTCCAGTGGAGCCCCGGATCTTCAGCATGCTCTCTCTCTTCTGTCAAGCAACCCAGTGGGTGCTGCCAACCTCCAGCCAAGTCCCCAGATGCACTCTGGGGTGGCAGCCATTGCCGGCGCCCCCAACCCCGCGATGCACGTGCTGGGATCATCGACGGGGCTCTGGCTAGACGGCGGCCAGCCCCTCGACGATCACCCGCGGTTCCAGGTCTTCGAGCGCTTGGGGGACCATGACAGCGAGCTCCAGCTCCCAAAGCCTTCCTACGACCATGCCTCGCACTTCGACCGGATGCACTGATGATGGCTCCGGTCCACTGGGTGCGTGATTTTGTCACGCGATCGACGCCGTTTCTTCGGCCTGAAACTCGGAATGCTGAATTTACTTTGCTTTGACGCCGTTGCCTGCCTAGAGGCCTAAGGTTTTGGCAATGCCTAGAATAAAGGCGCACAAGAACAGACTTAGGATCAAATCGACCCAGTTGTGTTGCCATGGAAAAAGATTTTGATCCATCATTAGCCATTTGTCTGAATAATTCTGAACTTGCTATGTTTCTGAATGGCTTCTCCAACTGTAACTGATCATGGTTTTAAATTCTTGATGATGACATCGCACGGCCGTAGCGGTGGTGCCAGCCATTGCAAGAGGACCGGCAATGGGTGGGACACAGATCCAATGACCGCGGCATAACCTGGCCAGGCACTGTGCATCGCCCCGTAGCGCCGGGCACTGTTCATGCTCTGTCGTGTGGGTACCGTTACCGTTCCTGTCGAATCTGTCCGTTGATTTTAGATCGGACGAGGGGGGCATGTCACCATTACTGTCCCTAAAGCCTAAGGCAGTAGGTCTAAAGACATGAGCACAGGAGACTGCAGGCATCAGGTGAAAAATGAACTGCAGGTTTGGAAGAAAAAAAAGAACATGCACATAAGCATCTTGGTATCATCTTTTCAGGGACTTCTATATATTCCATAATTATACACCAACCATTTATTTGGACTCTGATAGCGTACAATAATACTGCAAGTACATTTCCTTTCTCTGTCTACCATTTTTCTGCCTTGAGAAGGTATGCACGTACCAGTATGTATGGATTTTCAGTTGCAGATAGTGTGACTTGCACTGCTGCGCTTCTGACCTGGATCGGCAGCTAGGCATCGCCATGTCCCTCCGGTGCTCTGCTGCCCAGGACACGGCAGCGGTACTCTCCGAGCGCCCAGATAGGGAAGATGTTCCTGTACTGGGAGTAGGTGATGGCGCAGTTTCTGGCGAAGATGCCGATGATCTCCTGTGGCACAAAATTCCAGCAGTGATGAACAAACAAACGCAGACAGAACAGCAACTAAATGCCGGATTGCCCGTTAATCGGTGTCTGGAATCTAAGCAGCAAGCGGTTTTGACAGTGATTTTCATGAGAGTGCCCTTGGAAGAAAGTGTTGCTGCTCGGTTCGCGGAATACTTACTTGCTGAGGGAACTCGCCATCCCCTAGCTGTAGGTTGATCAAGACCTTCGCTGCCCGGTGCAGAGGCCCTGGGTCTCTCTCGGCCTGCTCCAACGGGAATTGAAACGCAGATACGAATGAGCACGGCGAATACCTCAATGAACAATGTTAAATCAAGGAGAAAAAAGGGTAAAACAAAACACAAAGAACCTGCCCAGCATCAATTAGGGCCAGCATGGCCCAACTGGTGTTGACTACATGGGGGCGCCTTCCTTCAAGTTCAGTGTAAACCTATTTGCAGAAATTTAAGAAAGAATGTTCAGATCAGAGAAATTCTCTTTTGCATAAAAAAATCAGAAGAATGCATGCATGTTTGGTTTTTTGCTTTACTGGTTGATTGATATTTTGAAGCATAATTTGTTTTGCTGAGGAATTGAAGACAAACTCTTAGGACGAACAGGACAATCCTTTTGTATCATATATTATAAACAACCAGCTCATGATTGTATACGAATGAATAATTAATTTTTATCTCAAGCTAGTGTCCCTCGTGTGTTACTTCTTATACATCAAGATCCGCATATGATATTTCTCCCTTCTAAGAAGTAGAGGCCATCATGTAGAGGCCCTTCTTATTGGTTGTTAACAGATCTCAACATGACTGCTAAGTCTGAGCTAACAGTAAACTTGGGCTTCATACTTATGATCAATATAGGACCGATCTGTTTCCAGGTTGAATCGCTGCATACGGACATCCATCAATAGGCATTACCTCCTAGGAAGAAATGAATGTACCTTATCCCTGCATGACAAATAGCTTTCTCCCCAGCCACCAGAAGGAACCTCTTTCGACAACAAGAAGTCGCAGGCCTTCCTGATAGCAGGACAGTTCTTGAATGTCCTTCCAGCAGCAACTAACCCTCTCACTGCAGACCACGTCCCATGGGTGAAACAAATACCCCAGGAGCCGTACCTGTTGCGAATAGAGAGAGCAATGAACACCAATAGCAGCAGTTTCTTCTGTTTTTCAGTGGGGACACCAAAAGCACGGAAAGCTGCGTGTGTATCGGACATATTCTTTTATTCCGAAATGGAGTTTTTGAACACTAACCATGAGCCGTCACTCCTTTGAATACTCAGGATGAAGTTATCGCCTTTATGGATGCATTTGTCAATCTCCTCCCTTCGATGCTCAGGGTAGTGCTTTCTGAATGCAGCCAGGGCCTGGATCACTGCCGAAGTACATTCAACAACACTGCCAGTCGAGTTTAATTACATTTCAGTTCAGTTTCTCTTAAAAATAACAAATCAGCATAGGGTTGTCACATCTTACGGATGATCAATCATTATGTCCTCAAAGATCTCAGAAGGATTGAGAAACTGAACAATTGGAGAAACATGTCAAGTTGTAAAAACTATTTACAAAAGCTAAATATGTCGAGTCCCTCATTACAGTTGTAACTCAAAGAAATTCACCACTCACCTCCAGCCAAGCATAAGATCTGGTGAGTTCATATGATGCAAAGCCACCATTTCCATTCTGTAAAAAACAATCTAGCTGACATTAATTAGTTCGAGAAAATTTAACCTAACACATATGCAAAAAAAAATCATAGAATTTATAAGAGCATAAGAGAACTATTGACTCCTATGAGTAGCTTTTAGACGTTTGAAAAGGGATATGCATACCATCCAAGAAAGCAGACAATTGACAGCATCATAAAGTCTATTGGCTTCTATTGATACCCCAACCATTTTCGGAGAAATCTTTGACAACAACAATGAGGCCTGATGAAGAAAGAAGGAATTGCAACAATTGGACAGTTCAACAACAATTCAAACGAAGACCACAACACCACAAAAGAATATACTGCAACTTGAGAGTTATTATGGTTATTATATGCATTAAAGAAAGTCCCTATTTCCAAGGACCTGGAAGAAAAAATGCTAAAACTTAAAAAAAGCATATCCTTCTAGGTAAGAAAAACCATTCAACTGTTAACTACATTCCAAAATAAATGTCATTTTGGACAGCGACAATGTCTCCGACACACGCCTTTGACCGTATCTTTTTTAGTCATGTTAGTAAATAATGGATGAGAACATAACATTCTGGAATTACTCTGTTAATATTATTTTCAAGTGAAAAAAAATCAAATACATATGAAAGTTAGTGGTCAAAGTTCTAAAATTTTGTCTGCATAGGCTAATGGGCGATATCAATTTTGGAATGGTGGCGATACCTTTAATCCTACTGCAGTGCAATCTGATACAGGCCACGCATGATCGGTGGTAGAAAAGGTCCATGCACCTTTAGATATATGACGATACCAGTCACTCAAATCTCCATGGCAGTCATGAAGAACCTTTCGCAGAACAAATAACAGAAACGGAGTCAAACGATGACCTAGTCTGGCCAGGAAATTAAGCATAAAAAGTTTTACCTGTGAATTTTTTATGTAGTCATGGGCTAGTTTAAGAGTAGGACAGAACTCTTCTGTGAGTTCCGTAGCCAGTATAGCTTCAACTGTGAAAGCTGTGTCCCAAAGTTGGCTCCCATTATAACCCTACGGTGACAGGACCATTTCACTGGTATTAGCATAGCAAGCCAAAAGAAAAGATTCACTATATCTTAGTATCTCTCCAGATTCCAGAGTCGTGTTACATATATTTGAAGACGTTGTGCCTGGACCAAATTATTAAATGACAAAAATAGACACCGTGCTAACTGAAAATGTAAAGGAACTCTGCAGTGCTATTTAACTAAGTTAAGCGCACATGTGAAGCTATGGGGTCAATAACAACATAAAGAATAACCTGCATCTTCATGCCATCTTCAGCAACCCACAAGTAATCATAGATCCTTGGAATATGAAGTTTGAATTCCTCTGAGTTAGGATCTTCTATCCAGCAACAAAGCATGTTCAGTACCTGCACATATTTTTTTCATTTTTCACAATAATCAACTGAAAACCGGAATGCCAAAAGAAAAAAGGAACAAAAATAAATAACCACATGCTTTTTTTAGAAACCGGCATGATTTTAAATATATACCTTCCCTACAGCACCACTGCAAACATATTGGGTGTTCTCATCTTCGTAATGAATATGTTGCATGGCATTTTTCAAAGCTTTCTCCCTCAATTTGCTTCCAGGCCAATGTGACAGAACTGGTTCAACAAATTTGTGAAGAGTGGTCCATAAGATATCTTGTCCCAGTGGATGAGGACAGTACAGATCCTCCTACAGTAAGTTATAATAAAAATCTGTCAAGCAACATTTTATAATTATATTCTGCATGGGGATCTCTACCTAAAGTAACAAATAAAAATGTGTGATACTGACACAGGAGCCATGTCAGTGTACAAATCAAAAACCGTGCAGAGCAGAAACTTCTAAATGGCATAATAACATGAAGTTACTTTGTGTTGTTACTGGTTTGGCACATGCACGATGAAGCAAATTCCAACAAACCTTAGCACATTGGTTGCGAGCCTTGTCCCAATCTATCTCATCATAGGGTACTTTATAGAGCTCCTTCCGTAAGTTCACTACAGTTGGTGTAATTGGGCCGACAAACCTCTTTCCATATATATAAGACATGGGAAAGTATACCATTCGGCAATGGGACCACATGCGCCCTGTGTGCGGCACAGAATATTTTAGCAAAGATAATAAGGTAAGAAATCATGATAATGTATACTCCCTCCGTCCCAAAATAAATGTCTTTAATTTAGTACAACTTTAGATTATGATAATATATACTCCCTCCGTCCCAAAATAAGTGTCTTTGATTTAGTACAACTTTATTTTGGGACGGAGGGAGTACTAATAAATGTGAATACATCAAACAGAGAAGGGTATAATAAAATTATTGCCTCCTGACAAAGTTTGTGATGATAGAAAATGATTTTTGTTCTGCTGCAAAAAGGAAAAATGGTCTTGTTGCCAATCTGTCAAATAAACTTTCCCAGGGTCAGCTGCATGAGAACCATACTTGCAGTATATTCTACTGATCATCTGCACTAACAGTCAAACAAGCATTCCATGGAGTTTATATGATAAATTTTGCTAGTGTTGAGTTATTAGTCATTATGATAAAATTTCTAGATAACTAAATACAAGCCAAAAGAGAAAGCGAAAAGGTATTTTAAGGGGAAACAAACCTGGATGAAATGGGAGGCAGTATGGTAGTAACCATAGTTCTGGAAGCAATGGATTGTTACCAGACCAGTCAAATACACCAAGAACCTTAAGAAAGTAGAGATATCAGAAGACCTCTCTGGGTTTGAAACAAGTACACTTGTAACAAGACCAAAGCAGATAACAGAAAAGAAAACAATGTATAACCTCCGTACCGAAAGCCAAAACTTTCCCCATGATGTTGTAAAGGTTGCTCCTCCATGATCCAAAATCCAATTCTGAGCTAACTGAATGGCTCCATCTTCACTATCTGATCCTTCTCCAAGTAATCTCAAGGTAACATAGTTCAAGACAGAACCGAACATGGTGCTTGGGCCCTCAATGTGCAATCCCCAGCCTCCATCTTTGTTCTGCACTTAAATTCACGGAAATTTGTCCCTTTCTTTGAAAAGCATAAACAAAACTAGTATTGGCATATACATTAGGGTAGTAGTGAGATGTAATGTGGACAGAAGGAATGGCATGATACACACAGCATGTGGATTGCAAAGCCAGATTTTGTTTGCGTAAAAATATCATTGTTAAGAACGTTTTGTTTAGATGAATATTTCCTTGCCTGATGATTGTAGAGATACCGGCGTATCTCCTTTTGATGCTCTGACGATAAGACAGTATTTAGAGCACCAGTTGAATGCAGTGCTATTACCTGAATAAAAAAAAAGGTGAGGAAACCAAATGGCTCACTTCTCTCATACAGAAGTACAAAAAAACAAAGGATAACACAGAATGAGATAGCACAATATCTGCAATGCTGAAACCAAATGAGAAAAGTTTACTGAAGAGTCAAGACCAAAAGGAAGTCACTGAAGGCAGGAACTGCAAAATAAGCAGCAGCAAGCCGAGCAAGAAGGCTTAGGCACTAGTTTTCTACGAATTCTGAAGAAGGATACTAGCAGAGGATACTGTCTTCGAAGAGCCCTTTGGCACAGTTCTATATTTTCTAAGAGTTCGGGAACAACTTGTTCTGAAGTTAGCTGATACATACGATGAGATATGCTAGTGCAAGAACACATGAGAAGGCTATAATGAAGGAATCTTAACAAATTCACTGTTGTATATGAGCGAAAGGAACTACCAAGCCCGGCAGAAGGAACATAGGGCCGGCAATATCCCCAGGCCAGTGTCCATCATGTGCTTGGAGAGTAGACAACTGTCCAATTGCCCTCTTTAAAGAGGTCAAAACAGCTTCTTCGGTGACATCTTCATGCTCTTGGAGCTTGATACCAGGAACGTCCAGCTTGGGAGCACCCAACTCGGCGAACTGCAAAAAGTGCAAGTGTTTTGCAATGACATGTGAGTTATTTAAAGAAAAAATCAAACCCATGAAAACCGAGAACAAGAAACTAACATGCAAATGACACAATATTTACATACATGCTAGGAGAGGGCATATCTGGTGAAAATGGCCTTCGGCGAGAAATGCATGTAGAAATTCGCATAAAATCTCGAGTAATCTCAGTAGGAATGTCGTGTTCAACATATCATATTTTCCTTTTCTTCATATATGGCAAAACACATCGAAATGCAACCCTAATTTTCTGCATGCCCTTCAATGGTACTAAAAAATAGGGAGTACCTAGAACTCATCTAGATGAGATATAATTTGGTCTATGAGTTCTAGCAAAACTGTAAAAAATATTGGATTAAAAACACCTTTTCATCCTATTTTGACGGAATTAGCGAGCCTAACATCGTTTCACTTGCATTTCCTAGTTTATTCCAACTCTGCTGAGACGGCAAATTGGCATTCCAGCGGATAATAAGTAAACAAGCTGAGACGGCAAATTGCAAGGAGGGTTAGTAGGTGGTTACGCGCTGGTGAGAGAGGGCCCCGAATCCGTGGAGGGGACCGTCCGCGGCGAGCACGTAGAGCCTCCTCCGGGGTTCGTCATCTCGCCGCCGCCGTGGGAGTGCAGAGCCGCGGCGGCTCCGGCCGGAGGTGGCAGCGGCAGCGGAACGGAGGTACAGAACTGGGCCCTGGGCTCCCCTCTACTCTGAATCTCTGATTCTACACGAAAACGCATCATCCATGGCCCAGTCGGGCGTCTTGGTTTTCCAGCGTTTTTTTAAGAGGAACTACCACATGTTCATTCAACAAAGAACTGTACACATTTTTTTGCGGGGGAAAGAACTGTACACATTCACCCTAAAAAAAGAAAATAACTGTACACATTCCTAAAAAAGACTGTACACACATGGTTGCTCCATGAGACAAACAAAGGGACAGCTGTCCTTAAAAAAAGACAGTTGTCCTAAAGCTTTGCACAAAGGACCCCATAAAAAAGATTTGTAATTTGACCCATCAAGATCCATGTGCAAATCTAGTCCCTTAAGCATTGTCGGACTTCATCGTCGCCGTGGCAACACCGGAGATGGACGATAGCAGCCATCACTCGCGAATCTAAAAGAACTCCAATGCAGACCATGCTGCTAGGTGAATTGATTGAACGGTCTGCCGCATGCAACATAGCTGAGGCTATGTGGCTCGTTGACCGGGGATCATCCTCGAGCCCGTCAGACCCCGACATCATCGCCTTCATCCACTTAGGTCATTTTTTGTTTCTTTGGGTTTTCGGTTTATTCAATCATTTCAAGGTTTCAGTCAGTTTTTATTTAGTTTTTCTATTTCAAAAAACAATAGAAATAAAAAAAACGTTCATGTCATTTAAAAGGTGTTTATATTTTTAATAGGAATGTAATTTTAGAAACAATTCAACCCTTTTTTAAATATTCATGCTATTTAATGTATACCTATTTTAAATGTTTGTGTAATTTAAAAAGTATTCACATCTTTAAAAAAACGTTTATTTAAATTTGAAATTATTCATGTACTTATAATTTGATGGGTCACATGGACCCTATTGATTTGACGCAACATTCCCTTACATTGCAAAATTTAATTGCTTTTATTCTATTATTATATGCACGCTTGTTATTCTAGATAGTGAAAAGTATATTGAGAATCAAGTTTAGAATTTAACTGGTCTTTCTAAATTTTGGTACTGTGGGAAGTTAATGTTCTAGAAACATGCAATTTTCTTTGTTACAGATCATTTTTTGTTTGCTACTACTCATTGTTGAATTTTGTTATTTTTCTATAGTTCACAAAGATTTTGAGTAAAAACTTAAAATTCCATGTTTTATTAGAATTCCATCCCTGCAACATACTTTATTTTAGGACCTTTTTATGTTGTTTTCACTTATTTTTACCGTAAGTTGGTTTCAAGAAATATTCCCTCGCATTATCTCATCCACTAATTAATATTTCAATGATTGTATCACCGCAACAATGATTGCACTGCCACAAATTTCCCGTCTTTATTTTTTCTTTTTCTTTCCATTATTTTATGGTCCCATCTTTTAATCACAGTGTTGTCTAGTTTGTTTCTAAATCACATGTATTTATTTGTATGTCTTTATTTTTTTATGTTTGATTGTGCTCTCGTCTTCCATTTTTAGTTGTCCTCTAGATATTCTCTGCATCGCCATCCTTAATGACAACCTCCGAGGCCCTGGACAGTGTAACGGTAAGCTCCTCTGCCACCTCTAGCCCCATGGGATATAGTCGTGTCCACGTCCACGCCATTTGCCAAACACTAGTGGTTGGGGTGTCATCCTGTGGCGCCGCTTGAGACAAAACTGTGTGCACATTTTTATTTAAAAAAAAATACATAGAGTCTCCGTCTCCATCTAAAAAAACATCTCATAAAAAATCCTCACATTCGTCTAAAAAAAGTAAAAAGGAAAAAAAAATACCACCGCAGCGTATTAGCGAGTGCCACTTTGTATAACCCTCCATTTAAAAAATACTGTCCTCACCTTCATCTAAAATATACATTTAAAAAATAATCCACACATTCATCTAATTTTTTTTTAAATATTTCTCAGCGCGGCCAACCAGCTTACGCCATGTGGCATAGCTATTGGCCTTCCTTCATGCGTAGCTTAATGGGTTTAATGATGCCTCGACTGCTATAGATGGTTGTGACCATGTCATTGTGTTAGACGAAGTCAAAGATGCATGGCAGCTCCAAGTGCATGGTGAGGACGTCAACTTCATGCCCGGTGATGATCTCTGCAAATACGGTGGCTGCCTGCATGGATGATGATGGCATTGACATCATGGCCACAGCCGCGGGTTACCCGGGGTTGTCCCTTTTCTTTGTCCTGGTTGTATTGCCACCAAGGGATGTTAGAGAGCTCCTATTTAATGCTCTCTGCATCAAAACTTTCAGAGAAACACACATTGTGCTCGCCTTCATGGGAACGACACGCTCGCTGGTTGGTGCGCGACCCAAAACACTAATGAGACCCATAAGAGAGTGCTCAATGCTCTTTGTGTTCTAGCCATGTGGAAGATTTGAAAACATCGCAATGCAATTGTGTTCGAGGGTGCTTCTCCATCGGTGACCTATGTGCTTCGTCGCTTCGCGGAGGAAGGCCGGAATTGGAAACAAGCAGGTTTACTTAAGGGCGATCTTGCCGGCTTCTTCAACCGGGTGGAACGGCGGGTGAGCACGACAAGTTAGCTTCTGAGAAAGTAGAAAGTAGGGTGGAGGTGGTAATGCTGTACATGTAAATACCGTGTAACAACATTGTGGAGGGCTCTTTCACCCCTTTCCTCTTAATATATATAGTACGCACACTCGTGCGTATTCGAGAAAAAACTGCATCAAAACCTGCTCGATGGCCAGGGCACTTCAAGATAATGCTTGGGCGAGGGGCGTGTACCCTGAGGTAAACCCCGACACCTTGCACGAGTATCTCGCATTGTGGACATGGGTTGCCGACATTCCGCTGGATCAGACGAGGCAGGATGAAGTGGTTTGGTCCTGGGAGACGAACGGCATATACACCACGCGATCAGCCTACGCGGCAAAGTTTTGGGGAAGGGAGGTGGATCAAACGGAAGAATTCACATGGAAAGCTAGGGCTCCGCTACGCTGCCGATCCTTCGCGTGGTTGGCCCTACAGAATAGATGCTGGACATCTGAATGCCTGGCAAGGAGAGGCCTTGAACACCAAGACAATTGCCCGCTCTTCAACCATGAGGAGGACAACATCGACCACCTATTCATCCGATGTGTCTTCATCAGACAGCTTTGGGCTGTGATCTTCCAGGCCATGGACAAGTCATGTTGGGTGCCCACGATGAACGACACGCTCGCTGGTTGGTGCACGACTGAAAACACTAATGAGACCCACAAGAGAGTGCTCAATGCTCTTCGTGTTCTAGCCATGTGGGAGATTTGGAAACATCGCAATGCAATTGTGCTCGAGGGTGCTTCTCCATCGATGACCTATGTGCTTTGTCGCTTCGCGGAGGAAGGCCGGAATTGGAAACAAGCGGGTTTACTTAAGGGCGATCTTGCCGGCTTCTTCAACCGGGTGGAACGGCGGGTGAGCACGACAAGTTAGCTTATGAGAAAGTAGAAAGTAGGGTGGAGGTGGTAATGCTCAACATGTAAATACCGTGTAACAACATTGTGGAGGGCTCTTTCACCCCTTTCCTCTTAATATATATAGTACGCACACTCGTGCGTATTCGAGAAAAAGCTGCATCAAAACGTGCTCAGTGGCCAGGGCACTTCAAGATAATGCTTGGGCGAGGGACGTGGACCTTGAGGTAAACCCTGACGCCTTGCACAAGTATCTTGCATTGTGGACATGGGTTGCCGGCATTCCGTTGGATCACACGAGGCATGATGAAGTGGTTTGGTCCTGGGAGACGACGACATATACACCACGCGATCAACCTACGCGGCAAAGTTTTGGGGAAGGGAGGTGGATTAAACGGTAGAATTCACATGGAAAGCTAGGGCTCCGCTACGCTGCCGATCCTTCGCGTGGTTGGCCCTGCAGAATAGATGTTGGACATCTGACCGCCTGGCAAGGAGAGGCCTTGATCACCAAGACAATTGCCCGCTCTGCAACCATGAGGAGTAAAGCATCGACCACCTATTCATCCGATGTGTCTTCACCAGGCAGCTTTGGGCTGTGATCTTCCAGGCCATGGACAAGCCATGTTGGGTGCCCACGATGAATGACACGCTCGCTGGTTGGTGCATGACCCAAAACACTAATGAGACCCACAAGAGAGTGCTCAATGCTCTTCGTGTTCTAGCCACGTGGGAGATTTGGAAACATCGCAATGCAATTGTGTTCGAGGGTGCTTCTCCATCGGTGACCTATGTACTTATTCGCTTCGCGGAGGAAGGCCGAAATTGGAAACAAGCGGGTTTACTTAAGGACGATCTTGCCGGCTTCTTCAACCGGGTGGAACGGCGGGTGAGCACGACAAGTTAGCTTCTGAGAAAGTAGAAAGTAGGGTGGAGGTGGTAATGTTGTACATGTAAATACCGTGTAACACCATTATGGAGGGCTCTTTCACCCCTTTCCTCTTAATATATATAGTATGCACACTCGTGCGTATTCGAGAAAAAACTGCATCAAAACGTGCTCGGTGGCCAGGGCACTTCAAGATAATGCTTGGGCGATGGACGTGGACTCGTAGGTAAACCCCAACGCCTTGCACGAGTATCTCACATTGTGGACATGGGTTGCCGGCATTCCGCTGGATCAGACGGGGCAGGATGAAGTGGTTTGCTCTTGGGAGATGAACGACATATACACCACGCGATCAGCCTACACGGCAAAGTTTTGGGGAAGGGAGGTGGATCAAACGGCGGAATTCACAAGGAAAGCTAGGGCTCCGCTATGCTGCCGATCCTTCGCGTGGTTGGCCCTGCAGAATAGATGCTGGACATCTGACCGCCTGGCAAGGAGAGGCCTTGATCACCAAGACAATTGCCCACTCTGCAACTATGAGGAGGAAAGCATCGAGCACCTATTCATCCGATGTGTCTTCACCAGGCAGCTTTGGGCTGTGATCTTCCAGGCCATGGACAAGCAATGTTGGGTACCCACGATGAACGACACACACGCTGGATGGTGCACGACCCAAAACACTAATGAGACCCACAAGAGAGTGCTCAATGCTCTTCGTGTTCTAGGCATGTGGGAGATTTGGAAACATCGCAATGCAATTGTGTTCGAGGGTGCTTCTCCATTGGCGACCTATGTGCTTCGTCAGTTCGCGGAGGAAGGACGGAACTGGAAACAAGCGGGTTTACTTAAGGACGATCTTGCCGGCTTCTTCAACCGGGTGGAACGGCGGGTGAGCACGACAAGTTAGCTTCTGAGAAAGTAGAAAGTAGGGTGGAGGTGGTAATGTTGTACATGTAAATACCGTGTAACAACATTGTGGAGGGCTCTTTCACCCCTTTCCTCTTAATATATATAGTACGCACACTCGTGCGTACTCGAGAAAAAACTGCATCAAAACATGCTCGGTGGCCAGGGCACTTCAAGATAATGCTTGGGCGATGGACGTGGACCCTGAGGTAAACCCCGACACCTTGCACGACTATCTCGCATTGTGGACATGGGTTGCTGGCATTCCGCTGGATCAGACGAGGCAGGATGAAGTGGTTTGCTCCTGGGAGACGAACGACATATACACCACGCGATCAGCCTACGCGGCCAAGTTTTGGTGGAGGGAGGTGGATCAAACAACGGATTTCACAAGAAAAGCCAGGGCTCCGCAACACTGCCGATTCTTTGCGTGGTTGGCCCTGAAGAATAGATGCTGGACAGCTGACCGCCTGGCAAGGAGAGGCCTTGATCACCAAGACAATTGCCCGCTCTGCAACCATGAGGAGGAAAGCATCGACCACCTATTCATCTGATGTGTCTTCACCAGGCAGCTTTGGGATGTGATCTTCCAGGCCATGGACAAGCCATGTTGGGTGCCCACGATGAACGACACGCTCGCTGGTTGGTGCACGACCCAAAACACTAATGAGACCCACAAGAGAGTGCTCAATGCTCTTCGTGTTCTAGCCATGTGGGAGATTTGGAAACATCGCAATGCAATTGTGCTCGAGGGTGCTTCTCCATCGGTGACCTATGTGCTTCGTCGCTTCGCGGAGGAAGGCTGGAATAGGAAACATGCGGGTTTACTTACGGACGATCTTGCAGGCTTCTTCAACCGGGTGGAACGGCGGGTGAGCACGACAAGTTAGCTTCCGAGAAAGTAGAAAGTAGGGTGGAGGCGGTAATGTTGTACATGTAAATACCGTGTAACAACATTGTGGAGGACTCTTTCACCCCTTTCCTCTTAATATATATAGTACGCACAGTCGTGCGTATTCAAGAAAAAACTGCATCAAAACATGCTCGGTGGCCAGGGCACTTCAACATAATGCTTGGACGAGGGACGTGGACCCTGAGGTAAACCCCGACGCCTTGCACAAGTATCTCGCATTGTGGACATGGGTTGCCGACATTCCGCTGGATCAGACGAGGCATGATGAAGTGGTTTGGTCCTGGGAGACGAACGACATATACACCACGCGATCAGCCTACACGGCAAAGTTTTGGGGAACGGATGTGGATCAAACGGCGGAATTGACATGGAAAGCTAGGGCTCCGCTACGCTGCCGATCCTTCGTGTGGTTGGCCCTGCAGAATAGATGCTGGACATCTGTCCGCCTGGCAAGGAGAGGCCTTGATCACCAAGACAATTGCCCGCTCTGCAACGATGAGGAGGAAAGCATGGACCACCTATTCATCCGATGTGTCTTCACCAGGCAGCTTTGGGCTGTGATCTTCCAGGCCATGGACAAGCCATGTTGGGTGCCCACGATGAACGACACGCTCGCTGGTTGGTGCACGACCCAAAACACTGATGAGACCCACAAGAGAGTGCTCAATGCTCTTCGTGTTCTAACCATGTGGGAGATTTGGAAATCGCAATGCAATTGTGCTCGAGGGTGCTTCTACATCGGTGACCTATGTGCTTCATCGCTTCGCGGAGGAAGGACGGAATTGGAAACAAGCGAGTTTACTTAAGGGCGATCTTGCCGGCTTCTTCAACCGGGTGGAACGGCGGGTGAGCACGACAAGTTAGCTTCTGAGAAAGTAGAAAGTAGGGTGGAGGTGGTAATGTTGTACATGTAAATACCGTGTAACAACATTGTGGAGGGCTCTTTCACCCCTTTCCTCTTAATATATATAGTACGCACACTCATGCGTATTCAAGAAAAAACTGCATAAAAACGTGCTCGGTGGCCAGGGCACTTCAAGATAATGCTTGGGCGAGGGACATGGACCCTGAGGTAAACCCCGACGCCTTGCACGAGTATCTCGCATTGTGGACATGGGTTGCCGGCATTCCGCTGGATCACACGAGGCATGATGAAGTGGTTTGCTCCTGGGAGACGAACGACATATACACCACGCGATCAGCCTACGCGGCAACGTTTTGGGGAAGGGAGGTGGATCAAATGGCGGAATTCACATGGAAAGCTAGGGCTCCGCTATGCTGCCGATCCTTCATCTGGTTGGCCCTGCAGAATAGATGCTGGACATCTGACCGCCTGGCAAGGAGAGGCCTTGATCACCAATACAATTGCCCTCTCTGCAACCACGAGGAGGAAAGCATCGACCACCTATTCATCCGATGTGTCTTCACCAGGCAGCTTTGGGCTGTGATCTTCCAGGCCATGGACAAGCCATGTTGGGTGCCCACGATGAACGACACGCTCGCTGGTTGGTGCACGACCCAAAACACTAATGGGACGCACAAGAGAGTGCTCAATGCTCTTCGTGTTGTAACCATGTGGGAGATTCGGAAACATCACAATGCAATTGTGCTCGAGGGTGCTTCTCCATGGGTGACCTATGTGCTTCGTCGCTTCGTGGAGGAAGGACGGAATTGGAAACAAGCGGGTTTACTTAAGGGCGATCTTGCCGGCTTCTTCAATCGGGTGGAACGACGGGTGAGCACGACAAGTTAGCTTCTGAGAAAGTAGAAAGTAGGGTGGAGGTGGTAATGTTGTACATGTAAATACCGTGTAACAACATTGTGGAGGGCTCTTTCACCCCTTTCCTCTTAATATATATAGTACGCACACTCGTGCGTATTCGAGAAAAAACTGCATCAAAATGTGCTCGGTGGCCAGGGCACTTCAAGATAATGCTTGGGCGAGGGACGTGGACCCTGAGGTAAACCCCGACGCCTTGCACGAGTATCTCGCATTGTGGACATGGGTTGCCAGCATTCCGCTGGATCACACGAGGCATAATGAAGTGGTTTGGTCATGGGAGACGAACGGCATATACACCACGCGATCAGCCTACGTGGCAAAGTTTTGGGGAAGGGAGGTGGATCAAACGGCGGAATTCACATGGAAATCTAGGGCTCCGCTACGCTGCCGATCCTTCGCATGGTTGGCCCTGCAGAATAGATGCTGGACATCTAACCGCCTGGCAAGGAGAGGCCTTGATCACCAAGACAATTGCCCACTCTGCAACCATGGGAGGAAAGCATCGGGCACCTATTCATCCGATGTGTCTTCACCAGGCAGCTTTGGGCTGTGATCTTCCAGGCCATGGACAAGCAATGTTGGGTGCCACGATGAACGACACACACGCTGGTTGGTGCACGACCCAAAACACTAATGAGACCCACAAGAGAGTGCTCAATGCTCTTCGTGTTCTAGGCACGTGGGAGATTTGGAAACATCGCAATGCAATTATGTTCGAGGGTGCTTCTCCATCGGTGACCTATGTGCTTTGTCAGTTCGCGGAGGAAGGACGGAATTGGAAACAAGCGGGTTTACTTAAGGACGATCTTGCCGGTTTCTTCAACCGGGTGGAACGGCGGGTGAGCACGAGAAGTTAGCTTCTGAGAAAGTAGAAAGTAGGGTGGGGGTGGTAATGTTGTACATGTAAATACCATGTAACAACATTGTGGAGGGCTCTTTCACCCCTTTCCTCTTAATATATATAGTACGCACACTCATGCGTATTCGAGAAAAAACTGCATCAAAACGTGCTCGGTGGCCAGGGCACTTCAAGATAATGCTTGGGCGATGGACGTGGACCCGTAGGTAAACCCCGACGCCTTGCATGAGTATCTCGCATTGTGGACATGGGTTGCCGGCATTCCGCTGGATCAGACGAGGCAGGATGAAGTGGTTTGGTCCGTGGAGACGAACGACATATACACCACATGATCAGCGTACGCGGCAAAGTTTTGGGGAATGGAGGTGGATCAAATGGCGGAATTCACATGGAAAGCTAGGGCTCCGCTACGCTGCCGATCCTTCGCGTGGTTGGTCCTACAGAATAGATGCTGGACATCTGACCGCCTGGCAAGGAGAGGCCTTGATCACCAAGACAATTGCCTGCACTGCAACCATGAGGAGGAAAGCATCGACCACCTATTCATCCGATGTCTCTTCGCCAGGCAGCTTTGGGCTTTGATCTTCCAGGCCATGGACAAGCCATGTTGGGTGCCCACGATGAACGACACGCTTGCTGGTTGGTGCACGGCCCAAAACACTAATGAGACCCACAAGAGAGTGCTCAATGCTCTTCGTTTTCTAACCATGTGGGAGATTTGGAAACATCGCAATGCATTTGTGCTCGAGGGTGCTTCTCCATCGGTGACCTATGTGCTTCCTCACTTCGCGGAGGAAGGCCGGAATTGGAAACAAGCGGGTTTACTTAAGGACGATCTTGCCGGCTTCTTCAACCGGGTGGAACGGCGGGTGAGCACGACAAGTTAGCTTCTGAGAAAGTAGAAAGTAGGGTGGAGGTGGTAATGTCGTACATGTAAATACCGTGTAACAACATTGTGGAGGGCTCTTTCACCCCTTTCCTCTTAATATATATAGTACGCACACTCGTGCGTATTCGAGAAAAAACTGCATCAAAACGTGCTCGGTGGCCAGGGCACTTTAAGATAATGCTTGGGCGAGGGACGTGGACCCTGAGGTAAACCCCGACGCCTTGCACGAGTATCTCGAATTGTGGACATGGGTTGCCGGCATTCCGCAGGATCAGACGAGGCAGGATGAAGTGGTTTGGTTCTGGGAGACGAACGACATATACACCACGCGATCAGCCTATGCGGCAAAGTGTTGGGGAAGGGAGGTGGATCAAATGGCGGAATTGACATGGAAAGCTAGGGCTCCGCTACGCTACCGATCCTTCGTGTGGTTGGCCCTGCAGAATAGATGCTGGACATCTGACCTCCTGGCAAGGAGTTGCCTTGATTACCAAGACAATTGCCCTCTCTGCAACCATGAGGAGGAAAGCATCGACCACCTATTCATCCGATGTGTCTTCACCAGGCAGCTTTGGGCTATGATCTTCGAGGCCATGGACAAGCCATGTTGGGTGCCCATGATGAACGACACACTCGCTGGTTGGTGCACGACCCAAAACACTAATGAGACCCAGAATAGAGTGCTCAATGCTCTTCATGTTCTAGCCATGTGGGAGATTTGGAAACATCACAATGCAATTGTGCTCGAGGGTGCTTCTCCATTCGTGACCTATGTGCTTCGTCGCTTGGCGGAGGAAGGCCGGAATTGGAAACAAGCGGGTTTACTTAAGGGCGATCTTGCCAGCTTCTTCAACCGGGTGGAACGGCGGGTGGGCACGACAAGTTAGCTTCTGAGAAAGTAGAAAGTAGGGTGGAGGTGGTAATGCCGTACATGTAAATACCGTGTAACAACATTGTGGAGGGCTCTTTCACCCCTTTCCTCTTAATATATATAGTACGCACACTCATGCGTATTCGAGAAAAAACTGCATCAAAACGTGCTCGGTGGCCAGGGCACTTTAAGATAATGCTTGGGCGAGGGACGTGGACCCTGAAGTAAACCCCGACGCCTTGCACGAATATCTCGCATTGTGGACATGGGTTGCCGGCATTCCGCTGGATCAGACGAGGCAGGATGAAGTGGTTTGGTTCTGGGAGACGAACGACATATACACCACGCGATCAGCCTATGCGGCAAAGTTTTGGGGAAGGGAGGTGGATCAAATGGCGGAATTCACATGGAAAGCTAGGGCTCCGCTACGCTGCTGATCCTTCGTGTGGTTGGCCCTGCAGAATAGATGTTGGACATCTGACCGCCTGGCAAGGAGAGGCCTTGATTACCAAGACAATTACCCTCTCTACAACCATGAGGAGGAAAGCATCGACCACCTATTCATCCGATGTGTCTTCACTAGGAAGCTTTGGGCTGTGATCTTCCAGGCCATGGACAAGCCATGTTGGGTGCCCACGATGAACGACACACTCGCTTGTTGGTGCACGACCCAAAACACTAATGAGACCCAGAAGAGAGTGCTCAATGCTCTTCGTGTTCTAGCCATGTGGAAGATTTGGAAACATCACAATGCAATTGTGCTCGAGGGTGCTTCTCCATTCGTTACCTATGTGCTTCGTCGCTTGGCGGAGGAAGGCCGGAATTGGAAACAAGCGGGTTTATTTAAGGGCGATCTTGCCGGCTTCTTCAACCGGGTGGAATGGCGGGTGAGCACGACAAGTTAGCTTCTGAGAAAGTAGAAAGTAGGGTGGAGGTGGTAATGCTGTACATGTAAATACCGTGTAACAACATTATGGAGGGCTCTTTCACCCCTTTCCTCTTAATATATATAGTACGCACACTCGTGCGTATTCAAGAAAAAACTGCATCAAAACGTGCTCGGTGGCCAGGGCACTTCAAGATAATGCTTGGGCGAGGGACGTGGTGAAGGAAATATGCCCTAGAGGCAATAATAAAGTTATTATTTATTTCCTTATAATCATGATAAATGTTTATTATTCATGCTAGAAGTGTATTTACCGGAAACATAATACATGTGTGAATACATAGACAAACAAAGTGTCACTAGTATGCCTCTACTTGACTAGCTCGTTAATCAAAGATGGTTATGTTTCCTAACCATGAACAATGAGTTGTTATTTGATTAACGAGGTCACATCATTAGCAGAATGATCTGATTGACATGACCCATTCCATTAGCTTAGCACCCGATCGTTTAGTATGTTGCTATTGCTTTCTTCATGACTTATACATGTTCCTATGACTATGAGATTATGCAACTCCCGTTTACCGGAGGAACACTTTGGGTACTACCAAACGTCACAACGTAACTGGGTGATTATAAAGGAGTACTACAGGTGTCTCCAATGGTTGATGTTGGGTTGGCGTATTTCGAGATTAGGATTTGTCACTCCGATTGTCGGAGAGGTATCTCTGGGCCCTCTCGGTAATACACATCACATAAGCCTTGCAAGCATTACAACTAATATGTTAGTTGTGAGATGATGTATTACGAAACGAGTAAAGAGACTTGCCGGTAACGAGATTGAACTAGGTATTGGATACCGACGATCGAATCTCGGGCAAGTAACATACCGATGACAAAGGGAACAACGTATGTTGTTATGCGGTCTGACCGATAAAGATCTTCGTAGAATATGTAGGAGCCAATATGGGCATCCAGGTCCCACTATTGGTTATTGGCCAGAGACGTGTCTCGATCATGTCTACATTGTTCTCGAAGCCGTAGGGTCCGCACGCTTAAGGTTACGATGACAGTTATATTATGAGTTTATACATTTTGATGTACCGAAGGTTGTTCGGAGTCCCGGATGTGATCACGGACATGACGAGGAGTCTCGAAATGGTCGAGACGTAAAGATTGATATATTGGAAGCCTATATTTGGATATCGGAAGTGTTCCGGGTGAAATCGGGATTTTACCGGAATACCGGGAGGGTTACCGGAACCCCCCGGGAGCTATTTGGGCCATAGTGGGCCTTAGTGGAAAAGAGAAGGGGCTGCCCTAGATGGGCTGCGCGCCCCCCCTTTCCCCTAGTCCTATTAGGACTAGGAGAGGTGGCCGGCCCCCTCCTCCTCTTTTCCCCTCCGAGGAATCCTAGTTGGACTAGGATTGGAGGGGGAATCCTACTCCCAGAGGGAGTAGGACTCTCCTGCGCCTCCCCCCCTTGGACGGCCAGCCTCCCCTCCTCTCCTCCTTTATATACGGAGGCAGGGGCACCTCTAAACACACAAGTTGACACAAGTTGATCCACGTGATCTATTCCTTAGCCGTGTGCGGTGCCCCCTGCCACCATATTCCTCGATAATACTGTAGCGGAGTTTAGGCGAAGCCCTGCTGCTGTAGTTCATCAAGATCGTCACCACACCGTCGTGCTGACGAAACTCTTCCCCGACACTTTGCTGGATCGGAGTCCGGGGATCGTCATCGAGCTGAACGTGTGCTCGAACTCGGAGGTGCCGTAGTTTCGGTGCTTGATCGGTTGGACCGAGAAGACGTACGACTACTTCCTCTACGTCGTGTCATCGCTTCCGCAGTCGGTCTGCGTTGGGTACGTAGACAATACTCTCCCCTCGTTGCTATGCATCACATGATCCTGTGTGTGCGTAGGAAATTTTTTGAAATTACTACGAAACCCTTCAGTGGTATCCGAGCCAGGTTATTTATGTTGATGTTATATGCACGAGTAGAACACAAGTGAGTTGTGGACGATACAAGTCATACTGCCTACCAGCATGTCATACTTTGGTTCGGCGGTATTGTTGGACGAGACGACCCGGACCAACCTTACGCGTACGCTTACGCGAGACCGGTTCCCTCGACGTGCTTTGCACAGAGATGGCTTGCGGGCGACTGTCTCTCCAACTTTAGTTGAACCAAGTATGGCTACGCCCGGTCCTTGCGAAGGTTAAAACGGAGTCTATTTGACAAACTATCGTTGTGGTTTTGATGCGTAGGTGAGATTGGTTCTTACTTAAGCCCGTAGCAGCCACGTAAAACATGCAACAACAAAGTAGAGGACGTCTAACTTGTTTTTGCAGGGCATGTTGTGATGTGATATGGTCAAGGCATGATGCTGAATTTTATTGTATGAGATGATCATGTTTTGTAACTGAGTTATCGGCAACTGGCAGGAGCCATATGGTTGTCGCTTTATTGTATGCAATGCAATCGCGATGTAATGCTTTACTTTATTACTAAACGGTAGTGATAGTCGTGGAAGCATAAGATTGGCGAGACGACAACGATGCTACGATGGAGATCAAGGTGTCGCGCCGGTGTCGATGGTGATCATGACGGCGCTTCGGAGATGGAGATCAAAAGCACAAGATGATGATGACCATATCATATCACTTATATTGATTGCATGTGATGTTTATCTTTTTATGCATCTTATCTTGCTTTGATTGACGGTAGCATTATAAGATGATCTCTCACTAAATTATCAAGAAGTGTTCTCCCTGAGTATGCACCGTTGCCAAAGTTCCTCGTGCCCAGACACCACGTGATGATCGGGTGTGATAAGCTCTACGTCCATCTACAACGGGTGCAAGCCAGTTTTGCACACGCAGAATACTCAGGTTAAACTTGACGAGCCTAGCATATGCAGATATGGCCTCGGAACACGGAGACCGAAAGGTCGAGCGTGAATCATATAGTAGATATGATCAACATAACGATGTTCACCATTGAAAACTACTCCATCTCACGTGATGATCGGTCATGGTTTAGTTGATTTGGATCACGTAATCACTTAGAGGATTAGAGGGATGTCTATCTAAGTGGGAGTTCTTAAATAATATGATTAATTGAACTTAAATTTATCATGAACTTAGTACCTGATAGTATCTTGCTTGTTTATGTTGATTGTAGATAGATGGCTCGTGCTGTTGTTCCGTTGAATTTTAATGCGTTCCTTGAGAAAGCAAAGTTGAAAGATGATGGTAGAAATTACACGGACTGGGTCCGTAACTTGAGGATTATCCTCATTGCTGCACAGAAAAATTACGTCCTGGAAGCACCGCTGGGTGCCAGGCCTGCTGCTGGAGCAACACCAGATGTTATGAACGTCTGGCAGAGCAAAGCTGATGACTACTCGATAGTTCAGTGTGCCATGCTTTACGGCTTAGAATCGGGACTTCAACGACGTTTTGAACGTCATGGAGCATATGAGATGTTCCAGGAGTTGAAGTTAATATTTCAAGCAAATGCCCGAATTGAGAGATATGAAGTCTCCAATAAGTTCTATAGCTGCAAGATGGAGGAGAACAGTTCTATCAGTGAGCATATACTCAAAATGTCTGGGTATAATAATCACTTGATTCAATTGGGAGTTAATCTTCCGGATGATTGCGTTATTGACAGAATTCTCCAATCACTGCCACCAAGCTACAAGAGCTTCGTGATGAACTATAATATGCAAGGGATGAACAAGACTATTCCCGAGCTCTTCGCAATGCTGAAAGCTGCGGAGGTAGAAATCAACAAGGAGCATCAAGTGTTGATGGTTAACAAGACCACTAGTTTCAAGAAAAAGGGCAAAGGGAAGAAAAAGGGGAACTTCAAGAAGAACGGCAAGCAAGTTGCTGCTCAAGAGAAGAAACCCAAGTCTGGACCTAAGCCTGAAACTGAGTGCTTCTACTGCAAGCAGACTGGTCACTGGAAGCGGAACTGCCCCAAGTATTTGGCGGATAAGAAGGATGGCAAGGTGAACAAAGGTATATGTGATATACATGTTATTGATGTGTACCTTACTAGAGCTCGCAGTAGCACCTGGGTATTTGATACTGGTTCTGTTGCTAATATTTGCAACTCGAAACAGGGACTACGGAATAAGCGGGCACTGGCAAAGGACGAGGTGACGATGCGCGTGGGAAACGGTTCCAAAGTCGATGTGATCGCTGTCGGCACGCTACCTCTACATCTACCTTCGGGATTAATATTAGACCTAAGTAATTGTTATTTGGTGCCAGCGTTGAGCATGAACATTATATCTGGATCTTGTTTAATGCGAGACGGTTATTCATTTAAATCAGAGAATAATGGTTGTTCTATTTATATGAGTAATATCTTTTATGGTCATGCACCCTTGAAGAGTGGTCTATTCTTATTGAATCTCGATAGTAGTAATACACATATTCATAATGTTGAAGCCAAAAGATGCAGGGTTGACAATGAAAGTGCAACTTATTTGTGGCACTATCGTTTAGGTCATATCGGTATAAAGCGCATGAAGAAACTCCATGCTGATGGACTTTTGGAACCACTTGATTATGAATCACTTGGTACTTGCGAACCGTGCCTCATGGGCAAGATGACTAAAACACCGTTCTCCGGTAATATGGAGAGAGCAACAGATTTGTTGGAAATCATACATACCGATGTATGTGGCCCGATGAATATTGAGGCTCGTGGCGGATATCGTTATTTTCTCACCTTCACAGATGATTTAAGCAGATATGGGTATATCTACTTAATAAAACATAAGTCTGAAACATTTGAAAAGTTCAAAGAATTTCAGAGTGAAGTTGAAAATCATCGTAACAAGAAAATAAAGTTCCTACGATCTGATCGTGGAGGAGAATATTTGAGTTACGAGTTTGGTGTACATTTGAAAAACTGTGGAATAGTTTCGCAACTCACGCCACCCGGAACACCACAGCGTAATGGTGTGTCCGAATGTCGTAATCGTACTTTACTAGATATGGTGCGATCTATGATGTCTCTTACTGATTTACCGCTATCATTTTGGGGATATGCTTTAGAGACGGCCGCATTCACGTTAAATAGGGCACCATCAAAATCCGTTGAGACGACGCCTTATGAACTGTGGTTTGGCAAGAAACCAAAGTTGTCGTTTCTTAAAGTTTGGGGCTGCGATGCTTATGTGAAAAAGCTTCAACCTGATAAGCTCGAACCCAAATCGGAGAAATGTGTCTTCATAGGATACCCAAAGGAAACTGTTGGGTACACCTTCTATCACAGATCCGAAGGCAAGACATTCGTTGCTAAGAATGGATCATTTCTAGAGAAGGAGTTTCTCTCGAAAGAAGTGAGTGGGAGGAAAGTAGAACTTGACGAGGTAACTGTACCTGCTCCCTTACTGGAAAGTAGTTCATCACAGAAAACTGTTTCAGTGACACCTACACCAGTTAGTGAGGAAGCCAATGATAATGATCATGAAACTTCAGATCAAGATACTACTGAACCTCGTAGATCAACCAGAGTAAGATCCGCACCAGAGTGGTACGGTAATCCTGTTCTGGAGGTCATGCTACTAGATCATGATGAACCTACGAACTATGAAGAAGCGATGGTGAGCCCAGATTCCGCAAAGTGGCTTGAAGCCATGAAATCTGAGATGGGATCCATGTATGAGAACAAAGTATGGACTTTGGTTGACTTGCCCGATGATCGGCAAGCAATTGAGAATAAATGGATTTTTAAGAAGAAGACTGACGCTGATGGTAATGTTACTGTCTACAAAGCTCGACTTGTCGCAAAAGGTTTTCGGCAAGTTCAAGGGATTGACTACGATGAGACCTTCTCACCCGTAGTGATGCTTAAGTCCGTCCGAATCATGTTAGCAATTGCCGCATTTTATGATTATGAAATTTGGCAGATGGATGTCAAAACTGCATTCCTGAATGGATTTCTGGAAGAAGAGTTGTATATGATGCAACCAGAAGGTTTTGTCGATCCAAAGGGAGCTAACAAAGTGTGCAAGCTCCAGCGATCCATTTATGGACTGGTGCAAGCCTCTCGGAGTTGGAATAAACGTTTTGATAGTGTGATCAAAGCATTTGGTTTTATACAGACTTTCGGAGAAGCCTGTATTTACAAGAAAGTGAGTGGGAGCTCTGTAGCATTTCTGATATTATATGTGGATGACATATTACTAATTGGAAATGATATAGAATTTCTGGATAGCATAAAGGGATACTTGAATAAAAGTTTTTCAATGAAAGACCTCGGTGAAGCTGCTTACATATTAGGCATTAAGATCTATAGAGATAGATCAAGACGCTTAATTGGACTTTCACAAAGCACATACCTTGACAAAATTTTGAAGAAATTCAAAATGGATCAAGCAAAGAAAGGATTCTTGCCTGTATTACAAGGTGTGAAGTTGAGTAAGACTCAATGCCCGACCACTGCAGAAGATAGAGAGAATATGAAAGATGTTCCCTATGCATCAGCCATAGGCTCTATCATGTATGCAATGCTGTGTACCAGACCTGATGTGTGCCTTGCTATAAGTTTAGCAGGGAGGTACCAAAGTAATCCAGGAGTGGATCACTGGACAGCGGTCAAGACATCCTGAAATACCTGAAAAGGACTAAGGATATGTTTCTCGTATATGGAGGTGACAAAGAGCTCACCGTAAAAGGTTACGTTGATGCAAGCTTTGACACTGATCCGGACGATTCTAAATCGCAAACCGGATACGTGTTTACATTAAACGGTGGAGCTGTCAGTTGGTGCAGTTCTAAACAAAGCGTTGTAGCGGGATCTACATGTGAAGCGGAATACATAGCTGCTTCGGAAGCAGCAAATGAAGGAGTCTGGATGAAGGAGTTCATATCCGATCTAGGTATCATACCTAGTGCATCGGGTCCAATGAAAATCTTTTGTGACAATACTGGTGCAATTGCCTTGGCAAAGGAATCCAGATTTCACAAAAGGACCAAACACATCAAGAGACGCTTCAACTCCATCCGGGATCTAGTCTAGGTGGGAGACATAGAGATTTGCAAGATACATACGGATCTGAATGTTGCAGACCCATTGACTAAGCCTCTTCCACGAGCAAAACATGATCAGCACCAAGGCTCCATGGGTGTTAGAATCATTACAGTGTAATCTAGATTATTGACTCTAGTGCAAGTGGGAGACTGAAGGAAATATGCCCTAGAGGCAATAATAAAGTTATTATTTATTTCCTTATAATCATGATAAATGTTTATTATTCATGCTAGAAGTGTATTTACCGGAAACATAATACATGTGTGAATACATAGACAAACAAAGTGTCACTAGTATGCCTCTACTTGACTAGCTCGTTAATCAAAGATGGTTATGTTTCCTAACCATGAACAATGAGTTGTTATTTGATTAACGAGGTCACATCATTAGCAGAATGATCTGATTGACATGACCCATTCCATTAGCTTAGCACCCGATCGTTTAGTATTTTGCTATTGCTTTCTTCATGACTTATACATGTTCCTATGACTATGAGATTATGCAACTCCCGTTTACCGGAGGAACACTTTGGGTACTACCAAACGTCATAACGTAACTGGGTGATTATAAAGGAGTACTACAGGTGTCTCCAATGGTTGATGTTGGGTTGGCGTATTTCGAGATTAGGATTTGTCACTCCGATTGTCGGAGAGGTATCTCTGGGCCCTCTCGGTAATACACATCACATAAGCCTTGCAAGCATTACAACTAATATGTTAGTTGTGAGATGATGTATTACGAAACGAGTAAAGAGACTTGCCGGTAACGAGATTGAACTAGGTATTGGATACCGACGATCGAATCTCAGGCAAGTAACATACCGATGACAAAGGGAACAACGTATGTTGTTATGCGGTCTGACCGATAAAGATCTTCGTAGAATATGTAGGATCCAATATGGGCATCCAGGTCCCGCTTTTGGTTATTGACCAGAGACGTGTCTCGATCATGTCTACATTGTTCTCGAACCCGTAGGGTCCGCACGCTTAAGGTTACGATGACAGTTATATTATGAGTTTATACATTTTGATGTACCGAAGGTTGTTCGGAGTCCCGGATGTGATCACGGACATGACGAGGAGTCTCGAAATGGTCGAGACGTAAAGATTGATATATTGGAAGCCTATATTTGGATATCGGAAGTGTTCCGGGTGAAATCGGGATTTTACCGGAATACCGGGAGGGTTACCGGAACCCCCCGGGAGCTATTTGGGCCATAGTGGGCCTTAGTGGAAAAGAGAAGGGGCTGCCCTAGATGGGCTGCGCGCCCCCCCTTTCCCCTAGTCCTATTAGGACTAGGAGAGGTGGCCGGCCCCCTCCTCCTCTTTTCCCCTCCGAGGAATCCTAGTTGGACTAGGATTGGATGGGGAATCCTACTCCCAGAGGGAGTAGGACTCTCCTGCGCCTCCCCCCCTTGGCCGGCCAGCCTTCCCTCCTCTCCTCCTTTATATACAGAGGCAGGGGCACCTCTAAACACACAAGTTGACACAAGTTGATCCACGTGATCTATTCCTTAGCCGTGTGCGGTGCCCCCTGCCACCATATTCCTCGATAATACTGTAGCGGAGTTTAGGCGAAGCCCTGCTGCTATAGTTCATCAAGATCGTCACCACGCCGTCGTGCTGACGAAACTCTTCCCCGACACTTTGCTGGATCGGAGTCCGGGGATCGTCATCGAGCTGAACGTGTGCTCGAACTCGGAGGTGCCGTAGTTTCGGTGCTTGATCGGTTGGACCGAGAAGACGTACGACTACTTCCTCTACGTCGTGTCATCGCTTCCGCAGTCGGTCTGCGTTGGGTACGTAGACAATACTCTCCCCTCGTTGCTATGCATCACATGATCCTGTGTGTGCGTAGGAAAATTTTTGAAATTACTACGAAACCCTTCACGTGGACCCCGAGGTAAACCCCGACGCCTTGCACGAGTATCTCGCATTGTGGACATGGGTTGCCGGCATTCCGCTGGATCTGACGAGGCAGGATGAAGTGGTTTGGTCCTGGGAGACGAACGACATATACACCACGCGATCAGCCTACGCGGCAAAGTTTTGGGGAAGGGAGGTGGATCAAATGGCGGAATTCACATGGAAAGCTAGGGCTCCGCTACGGTGCCGATTCTTTGCGTGGTTGGCCCTGCAGAATAGATGCTGGACATCTGCCCGCCTGGCAAGGAGAGGCCTTGATCACCAAGACAATTGCCCGCTCTGCAACAATGAGGAGGAAAGCATCGAGCACCTATTCATCCGTTGTATCTTCACCAGGCGGCTTTGGGCTGTGATCTTCCAGGCCATGGGCAAGCCATGTTGGGTGCCCACGATGAACGACACGCTCGCTGGTTGGTGCGCGGTCCAAAACACTAATGAGACCCACAAGAGAGTGCTCAATGCTCTTCGTGTTCTAGCCATGTGGGAGATTTGGAAACATCACAATGCAATTGTGTTCGAGGGTGCTTATCCATCGGTGACCTATGTGCTTCGTCGCTTTGCGGAGGAAGGCCGGAATTGGAAACAAGCGGGTTTACTTAAGGGCGATCTTGCCGGCTTCTTCAACCGGGTGGAATGACGGGTGAGCACGACAAGTTAGCTTCTGAGAAAGTAGAAAGTAGGGTGGAGGTGGTAAGGCTGTACATGTAAATACCGTGTAACAACATTGTGGAGGGCTCTTTCACCCCTTTCCTCTTAATATATATAGTACGCACACTCGTCCGTATTTGAGAAAAAAAAGTTCCTATCATTTCTTCTTCTTGTGATTTTTTCCTTTGGTCTTTTCAGTCGGGTTTCCTTTAAAAAAGAGGAGGGGGGAGGGACGTTAGCAAATTAAAAGTTGTGATTTTTGAAAATGACAAATTTTCAAATAGAAAATAAAATAAAAGTGTTCACGAATTTAAATTTGTTATTGTTTTTATCACAAATTTGGACATTGCTAATGATTTTTAGAAAACTTCTTTTTTTTAGAAAATTTCACTAATTAAGAAAATATTCACAAATTTTAAAAATGTTTTTGGATTTAGTAAGAAAATGAGAAATGAAAAAGAGAAATACTGGCGGAAGAAAAAAAAGGAAAATATAGAAAGAAAAATCGCAAGAGCACATAGAAAACTGCATCATTTTTTAAGCATTTAAGATCTCCATGTGCGTTTGCTGGCAATTTGTTACAATGGGCGTCATATAGGAAATTCCGGGAAGCTAGGCCTTGGTGGCTCTTTCAGCGCCATTACATCGAAATCACTAATTAAGAAGCACTTTTTGCAAATGCCACTCCCCCCTTTTCAGGTTGCGACAAGTGATGTATTACATGTGTGCCACTTGTCGCAACTTGAGAGTTTCACTTTTTTTTGTATATCCATTTATTCAAAATATTTTATCTCTTAAACTGTGCGTCGAAATCTTGAACCATTTTCATCGTTGGATTCCTCACGTCGATATCTTCACAACTAGATCCCATATTGATAGATTTTGATGGACTTTTTTCCCATGAGAAAAACGCGAACAAAAAAAAACGTAAGAAAAAACCAAAAGAAAAAACCGAATCGGGAGCACCTTTTCTTTCCTTTCCAAAAGAGAAATGACGATGCCTCTCACAGAAGCAAATCCCAGCCTCCACGAGAAGTAAACCTGTGCCTCTCGTGAAAGGAAAAGAAATAAAACATGTTTTTTTTCGTTTCCGATGCCTCTCGCGGAAGCAAATCCGTACCTTTTGGGAAGCAAAACCGTGCCTCTCGCGGAAGGAAAAAAATGTGTTTTCTTTCGTTTTGAGAGGCACACCCATGCCTCTAGCGGAAGGAAAAAAGAAATAATACACGTTTTTCCCATTTCTAAGAGGCACCACCGTGCCTCTCGCGGAAGGAAAAAAAAGAAAACATATTTTTTTCATTTTCGAGAGGCACGGCTGTGCCTCTCGCGGAAGAAAAAAAAAGAAAATGTGTTTTGACACAAATTTTGTTTTCAATTTTTTGCCAGAAGCTAAGGAAGACTGATGGATAACCGAAAAGCAGAAAAAATTCAAAAAAGAAAAACGCGTGCAAAAAAAAAACTGGAAGGAGCGCCGAGAGCGTAACACGTGGCAACGGTTGAGAGCTCGCCAAGAGGAGGCCCCCGAACGAGTCTCCGATGACATCCATTACAACAACTTACTCCTTGGTTTTGTTTTACTGGGATTGCTGCTATAACGTTTACATAGGTCGGGTCACCGAGCTCTCTCTCGCTCAGCTTACCTCCGTGCTCCACTCACTCGCTTAGGTTTTTTCTGCTCACTCACTGCTAGCTCATAAAAAGCCGGCTACCTTTTTTTAATCTGAAAAACTTCGTTAAATCAAAAAATGTTCATGAATTTGAAGATGGTCTTGGATTTTGATAATTTGGTAAATTAAAAAATATTCATAGATTTAAAAGATGTTCATAAATCCAAAATAAGACTGAAAATTTAAGAAAATGTAACAAAATTAAAATGTATTCTTAAATTTCACACCTTACCGACAGGCCTAGCGTTCCCACAACCCCATGCTCTACGAGACTCCAAATCTAAGGAGCTTAGACAGGCCCAACGTTCCCACAACCCCATGCACCAGGAGACTCCAAATCTAAAAAGCTTAGTATTTATAATGTGTATATTTGATTAAACTCTTGAAATAGGCTTTCCCCCGTTTATAAATATTTGACTAAACTTAAAAATAGTTAACCTTTTTATTGAATTTATTTATACACCATCTGTTTGGAACGGAGGGAGTACTGTACTTGGCCTTGCAACCAAGCATGCGAGCACATTCACGTTGACCAAACCTACGTCCGTGCATGCATGTGTCTCAAAAAAGCGTAAAAGGGAAATCACGAGCGAGCTAGCTGATGAGTGAGCCAGCTGATCATGTAGAGTGGGGTAAAAGTAGGACCTGCAAGCGCATGAGGCGGTCGGCGCTGTGCTTGAGCTGGTGCCGGCGGCTGGAGTAGTCGCGGCGCGCGTCGTCGACGTCGTCCAGGGCGCCTCCGCCGGCAGCGGGGTCGAACTCCCAGACCTGGCGGCCGGCGTGCGCGTTGGTGGTGCGCAGCCACGGCTGGCCGCCGGCCTCCTCCCCGATCCTTAGCCGCCACATCGATCGACGTCGACTCAAACCAGTGGCTCTTCTTACAGCAGGGCAAGTGAGTGAGACGAGAGAAGATACCAAAACGGCCCGTGTTTAAATAGGGCGCTTATAGGCGCCGGCGCAGCCCAGGCCATCGGATGTGAGCCAGGCGGCCGTTGGATCCAGGCAAAAAAAAAAAAAAAAACAGATCGCCCCAGCTTCTTCTTCCTCGGCAGCCGGGCTGGATCCGCATCTCCCGCTCGGGGAGCACGACACCGCACCTCCTGTCCCCTTCGGTGGTCGTCCCCGTCGTCAGTCCCCACCCTCGCCGGTCTTCCTCGTCGCCCACCGGACCCCGCCCTCGCCGGCCGTCATTGTCAACGGTCCCCCACCCTCCCGGCCTCGTTCTCGCCTCGACCAATGCACCAGCTCTACCTACGGTAGCAGCTCTTGACGATGAAGATTGTAGCTCCGCCGCCCTCGCCATTGATGCTCGCTGCAGGAAAAATACGTCGACGGCCGCCATGAGTCAATCAACACCATTTGAATGGATGTAGCAAAAAATTTCACCGATAGTAGCAAAATCAAACTACGGGTGCAGCAAAACGCCGTCGCCACCTTCGCGAGGTCGCAGCTCCGCCTTACATGGATGTAGCAAAAACCTCCAACGGTAGTAGCAAACTACGGTTGCAGCAAAAAAATCATTGTCGTCCTCGCGAGGTCGCAGCTCTGCCTGATGGATGTAGCAAAAAGCTTTGCCGGTAGTAGCAAAATCCAACAACGGTTGCAGCTTTCCCTTGGTGTGCAGTGCCATTGAAGCTTTCTATGTCTATGGTTGAAGCTTTTTTCAACGGCTGTTGAAGCTTTTCTAGATGACGGTTGCAACACTTGTATACGCGGGAGGATCCGGGTATGGCTGCAGGCAGCCATGGCGGTCGGCGAGGGAGCGCTTGGCCGCCGGCGATGGAGCTTGTGGTGGCCCAAACACAGCCCGAGAGGAGGGGGGAGGGGATGCACGCGCGTGAAAACTGTAGGTAGGGGGTGGACGTGTCGTGCGCGTGGGGAAATCACCGGCCGCGCAGTGGACGGCGGCCTCGCCGGGGAGATTGGGCTGCCGCAGGTAGAGGGTCGATGCGGGGGGTAGACGGCGGCCTTGCCGGTGAGATTGGGCTGCAGCGGGGTAGGAGCGCGATGCGGGGGTGGACGGCGGCCTCGCCTGCGAAATTGGGCTGCAGCAGATGGAGTGCGGATGCAGGTCTCATTGACACAGGAGCACGGGGTAGCGGGCGACCGGCCGAAGCTTCGGCCGGCGCACCATCTCCAAACGTTTCCCGTTTAAATAGCTAGGAGAGCGAAATGACATTTCCACTGCAAAACCATTACCACAAGGGTTACTAGAAAGGACAAACAATCGTCTATATCTATATCTATACCAATATAAAAAGATTTAAATGAATAAATCCAATTAATCTCGGCCATCAAATCATGTCAATCCAATAACCTAGACTGCTTCAATGTTGAGCGCTCAACACGTTTAGCGTGCAGTTAATTTCATGCCAAATATAATACTAACCACATAATAACATGCATATAATATTTTATTTAATATCCGCATGCATTTAATATACTTTAAAATTAATATGCATTGCGCGCATACATTAACTAGTCTAAAAAAAAGCACAAAAGTAACGACAAGGAAGCGTCTGCAAGCGTTACGGAACTTAAGCTCCTGCACGTGGTGAAGCAGCTAAATCACGCGGCAAAAGGTGTCGTGTCAAATTGGTCCTTGTCATCGAGCCTGCGTGCTCGTTGGTTCTTCCCCTTTGTTGTCTGTGGCCTTCAGCACGTTTTACTTTTTTTCATTGTAAGACTTTGTCATCTACTTTCTCCGTCTTATAATATAAAACTTTTTGCAAGCTACATTAGCATAGAATTTTTGTCTAGCCACTCGCTCCGCGAAAAAGATCTGACCTGCGCCGCTCCCGGGCGGCATCGGTGGTGGACTGGCTGCACCACGGCCGACCGCGTCTACCCTTCTTTTCCTCTCGTTGTCACCGAAGGAGGCTGTCAGCCGAAGGCCGCACGGCGGAAGGTGGCGATGGGATTTCTCCCAGTGGTCTGGTGGCCGCTAGTGCAATCCGCATGTGGGATAGTGGCTCCAGTGGTGGACCTAAAATACCAGCCTTGGGGGTGCCACAGTTCAAAAATCACGCTAAATATTACTCCCTCCATTTCTAAATATAGGGTGTATAGATTTTGGCTGGAAAATTAAAAACGCACGTGGAGGAAAAAATTCACAAATTTTGGGTGGGATTACAACTTACTAATTGGCATGAGAAAATAGAGGAGCTTGCCTGATATAAGAATATGTAATCAAATCCATAAAAAACCTATTCAAACGAGTGGTGCAACGCAATACACCTTATATTTTGAATTATTTCTCAAAAGTCTATACACCTTATATTAAGGAATGGAAGGAGTATCATAATCTCAACAAATAGGTCTAAAATTGCATCAATTTCATAGATATTTAGTGTTACATAAATAGTAAAATTTATTTTACAGTTTTGGAGGGGCTGCCATGGCACCCATTCTTCAGACCCAAAAGAAATTGTGTCACCAGCAACAGTCCTCCTACATTCAGATCATACAATTTGACCTAGCGGAGCGTCGAACCGAAACTAACGTCAAGTACGAGTTATTAAGCGCCGAATCAAAAAAAGTGTACTTCCTTTACGCTTGATGTAGGATTTACCTATTAATATGAAGTTCACTCTTCTGCTGACTTGAGTCCAGAAGGGAAGCGACTGATTTCCAAGATTTTTATCTTACCTAATTCTATCTACGCCCAGGGGGTAGGTACGTCGCAAGCTCTGGGCAGCTATCTTATTCCAAAGAATATAGCTCCCTAAAAGGTTGCCGATACCATACCTCTATTGAACCCTACTGGATCCAATTGTTTAAGAGCATCCCTACAAGATCCGCCGCTGAGTGTCTCCTTGGCTGATGTGTTAGATGGAGTCCTGTGGAGCCACTGGACCTGGCGGGCTTGGAGAGGTCGTGGACCGGCTTCGATCCGGCGTGGCCCGGAGGCCAGTTGTGAGTTGTGAGTTGTGACCGTTGTGTGCTTCTGATCTAGCGGCGCATGCGCGGAGATCGAGCGGACATAGGATGGACGGTGCCGGAACAACTTCATTGCTGGCTTCACTGACCGGTCGCGTCTGCTCTAGGCCGGCATGAATGCGGCGCGGAGAGTGGAGGTGCGGTCACGTGGGAGATGGTTTTAGGTGAGACCAGGTTGTTAGACACGTACGTGGCGGTTGTCGTGGTTATAAGACTGACAGTAGAAAGGGGGGTAGGTATAGAGAGGCAAGATCCCAGCTATGGTGAAGGTGTACACACAAGATTTACGAGTTCAGGCCCTTCGCGGAGGAAGTAATAGCCCTACGTCTCGGTGCCGGGAGGCGGTCGACTGGATTATATGTTTGTGATGTTACAGGGGGTGCCAACCCTTGTCTCAGAGGAGGGGAGTGGCTTATATAGAGTGCGCCAGGACCCCAGCCATCCTTCATTACAAGGGACTTAATGTACATAAAGTAGGGGCGTTACTGATAACGCCAGCCTTAAGAGTTATTAATGATCTTAAAGACTACGGAGTGAATGTCCGATCGAAGCAGTGCTGAGTGACTCGTGGCCTTCAATAGGTCGAGTGATTCTTCATATGGTCGAGTGACAACAGGCAAGGGGACACCCGAGTGATATAACTGGTCGAGTGGATTGCACTCGACATCTTTGACCGGGGGTTCTTTGCTGCCTCTTGAACATCTTATCTTCTAGGGTAGTGACCTTGAGTAGGACGTATAGGTCAGGCCTATGACCCTATCCCAGGTCTGTATCCTCATCATTAGCCCCTGAATGGATTGAGATTCGAATGGAAAGTAGGCTGAAGTTAATCTTGTTGCGAGCTTCGCGTCTCGCGAGTGTTTTACGCAGGACGGAAGGCTCACGTTGGTACTTCAGCATTGATTCAGTCACCTTGATCCATTCAGAGAGTTGCCGACTGAACTTGTTGTATCGTCTGCCGAGTGCTGTCTTGGGGTGCAGAATCTTTGACGCGATTGATAGCAGTGTATCCCAGATTTCACGGGATATGAAATTTCGGGGAAGCGCGCGGGACGGGGCGCGCCGAAGTAAGTGGGGTGGATAAACAGTAGTGCCTCAATTTCTGCGCCACCTTTTTCGCCACGTACGTTGCACGCGACTATTGCAGGATTTGACAGGATTACCTGGTCCCATGCGTCAGCCACTCGGGAGCAGCCCTTTATAAGGCGATGGGGCCGAGGCGTCTGCACTGTGCACACCCGTTTCTCTTTCTTCTTCCTCTGCTTCTTCACCGCATCTAGTTCTTCTGCTCTCGACGCTGCCGCTCTGCCGCCATGGTGAAGGACAAGACGACGGCGCTGGAGCATGCGAAGAAGGCAACGGGGGCGGCGAAAGGCAAGAAGCAGAACCGTGGGTCGTCATCGCGCGCGGGGCTGCCACCAGGCTGGATCCAGGGCGATTGGATCCGGTCTTCGCTCCGGCAAGAAGATCCGGATGAGCTGGCGGAGTACGGGCTGATCGCCAAGGGTGCAGCAAGGCTGCCTGAGGGGGAGACGGAGCCGCAGCCTCGACCGGGTGAGTGTGCACTGCTCGCCACCCATGTCGACCGGGGTTTTTCGCTCCCTCCGCACCCCTTCTTCTGGGGCTTCCTGAACTTCTTCGGTGCCCAACTCCACCATTTTCCCTCCAATACCATCATGTACCTTGCCGCGTTCGTGTCGATGTGTGAAAACTTTTTGGGGTGTCGACCGCACTGGGGTCTTTTCAAACATATTTTCACCATCCGTTCCCAGTCGATGAAGAAAGCAAAAACGAATGACTCGAAGACCCATGTCATCCAGATGTGTGGGGGTTTGGGTATCCAAAAGAAGCAGAGGAGTTCTTTCCCTGCCATGACTCTCCTTGAATTGGTTATAGGTTGGCAGTCGACCTGGTTCTACTGCCAGGACCTCGCAACTCCAGGTCAGTCGACTGGTCTTCCCCACTTCACTTTTGACCGTGTCCAGACTCCTTCTCCACTGAAAGTAACTGCTGCTGAGAACGTGGAGATGAAGATGTTGGTTGAGAAAGTGGTCCAACTGATCAATGAGGTTGTCACTGTCATGAACCTGCTGGAAGTATTCCTCAGTCGATGCATCCAGCCTCTTCAGGCCCGTGAGCATCCCATGTGGCTGTACTCTGGGTCCGACGACACCGCTCGTGTTCATCCAGAGGAAGTGCCAGCCAAGAATGTGGCCATTTGGTTGAAGAGCATTACAGAGGAGCCAGGCGAGTCATCCCCTTCAGTGACGACAATCATCCCAACAAGGTATGTTCTTTATTCCAACTGTCTTTGCATATGCATTCCGACTGTACTTGATGTCGACTGACTTTTACTCGACTTTTTGTCTTGTAGGTTTTCACTGACATGTACTCGATGCCCAACAGTGAACAAGCTCTGGAGAAGGACCAGGAGGGAGAGGCCAGCGTGGAGGAGAGTGGTGAATGGGAATCTTCGGATGAAGACGAGGAGGAGGAGAGCGAGGAGTCAAACGAGGAGGAAGAAGTCGACTTGCCGCCGCGCTCCGAACGCCGATCCAAGCAACACCATGACCCGGCGGGCGGGCACGGAAAGAACGTGGCTCCAAGTACCCACACGCAGAAGCGCACTCGGACATCGACTCCGGAACCGATAGAGAAGGTCTCCAAGTAGCCCAAGGTTGCTCCTCCAAAGACTCAGAAGACTTTGCCGCGGATCAAGATGGACGTCCCTGTTGCTTCGGGGTGAGTATCTTGCTTGCATTTATCTAGGCCGACTGAAGTTTTTGTTATGACCAAACGGATCATGTATCTTTCTAGCCCAACCTCTGCTGCAACTGACATGGATATCGACAAAGCTCCAGGAGACGAGGAGTCCGACGATGCGGCCACTTCCCGAGCTGGTAAGTCCGTTCGACCAGGCTTCATTTGGTCAAGTGGGTTGTCAGTCGGCTGAATTTCCAATGTTTCTCTCTCACTGCAGTTCCGCGAGAGGTCATCGTGCTTCCTGATGATGATGAAGAAGAAGTGCCTCTACAGGAGAGAGGAGGAGAGGTGGGGGCTCGAGTAGGAGAAAGCTTGAAGTTCAAGCCCCTCAGTCGATGCCGGCACTTGAAGCGGTGGTCGAGCGTTCCGGAGATCCGGTTCGGACCAACGTCACATTTGCCAGCCCGTTGACGATTGATCGTCCGTCGGGGTCGACTGCTCCGGTTACTGCTGCTCCAGTGCAACTCCACTTGTCTGACCCAGTAGCTGCTTCGGCCGCCTTGGAGCCATCACTCTTCGCTGCATATCAGACCCCAAACGATTCGCCAAGTGCTGTCAGGGAGGCTCTTCGCCAGGTGAACCTTATCATGGAGCAGGTGAAGGTGATGCATGAGGTCAGTCAGGTGGCTTATAACGCCAGCACCGCCCTGCAGACCAATGTTAAGGTCAGCGAACTCCGACTGAACTTTTGAATGCTGTTTTATATCCGGTCACCCACTGGGATGTGCTTGTGTTTAGAGTTTAGGAAATCTTCCACGTCACTAGACTCATGCTGAGTCTTAGTAATATGTCCGGACCAGTGGGGGCATGCCGAGTGCACCCACTGGGTGTAGTCCCCGAGACCAAGGTCGACTGCTGGCAGTCGGCTGAGGTCTTAGAATCTTCTCTTTTTTTGGACTCACGCTGGGCAGACCATGCTGAGTGTTGATCTAAACTAGTGGGGGCACGATCAGTGCACCCACTGGGTGTAGTCCCCTAGACTACTGTTGAATATTTGATTCGACAGTAGTCTTAGAGTAACTTTTCACTGTCATTGTCTCTTATTTCTGTCGACTGATATATCTCTCTTGCTGACTGCAGAGGTCTTGTGATCTTGGAGCTCGGCTTTCCGAGTTAAAGAAGAAGCATATCAGCATTGAACTTGATCTTGAACTCGCAAAGAAGAACCTCAAGACTGCTCAAGAAGAAACGACCATCATGGGAGGTAACCAATCGACTCTTGCCCACCTAGTAGCTCGCGTCTTTCACTGTTTTTTTATTTCAGTCACTTTGAACCGAGTGACTTCACACAAGCAGATGTGCGTAGTGAAAACCGTCAACTTCAGGCTCGTCTGAAGAGTGTTGTTTCTTTAGAGAGAATGAAGGAAGCCTTGGAGAAGAAGGACCAGGACCTTGCTGCTGCTCAGAAGGAAGCACGTGAGAAGACAACGCTTGCGGACAAGAAGCTGGCTTCAGTCGGCAAGTTGGAATAGGAGAACGCGAAGCTGAAGACCGCCATCTCGGAAGCAAATCGGGAAGTCGAGCAACTAAAGAAGGACAAGGAGAACCCGACCAACGAAGTTGGAGGCCTCAGAGCCAAGACAGGCAAGCTAGAGTCCTATCTGGGACAACTTGCCACGAAACTAGTTCTGAAGCTTGAAGGTACATCTGCTCGACTGGTTAATTATCGTCGATTGAAGTATGTTTGTAATATTGTCGACTCACTATTTTTCGTGATGGAGCAGAACTTTGTCAGGATTTTGAAGCTGAAACCGGGCGGGTCGAGACAGGTCTCGACCCCATCAATTGCCCTGTGAAAGATGATGTTGCGATGAACTTGTTGCGGTTGGAATCACACTTGGACGGCGCCGTTGCCTATCTGGCTCGACTGAAGGCGGCGATGACCCGGGTGGACGTCGAACTCTGGCCTCATGCGGAACTTTCTCAAGACCTCGAGTCGCTGATGACTCGACTCAATCAGATTCCTGGTCGAGTGCAGGAGTGGAAGAAGTCATCCGCTTGATGTGGCGCTGACGTCGCCCTGTCATTGGTTCGAGTGCACTGCAAGGAGGCCAGAGAAGACAAGTTGGCGGCCCTCAAGGTTGTGAATACTAAGAAGCACACCTTCCAGTCCTTCATGGACACCTTCCTTGAAGCAACCACTCGTATTGCTGACATCATTGACCTCGACAACTTCTGCGATCCAGCCAGCCCTTCTCCGGCCGGGTGATCAAAAAAACATTATGCTTCACCCTCATTTGCCTCGGAATGCCGAGTGATTTTGTAATCGTTGAAACTCCTTCGGGCCTGACGCCCGAGTATTTTAATCCGCGGTTAAAAACCTTTGGATTTATCTGAACTTGGCTTATCTTTGAATATGTTGTGTTTATCTTCGAGCGGAACTCGTTCTTCCCTCGGATTGGTTTTTGTACTCTCGATGCAGCTTCTAAGGAAGAGGCCACAGTCGACCTGTTGGACGAGCCTTGAGCAGCATTGATCAGCTCATCAGTGAGGCACTTGGCAATGGCCTTGACATTCCTGAAAGCAGTTCGTCTCGGCACTAGCTGTTGGATAATCCTTTGGCGGCATTGATCAGCTCATCAGCGAGACATTCAGCAATGGTCTTGATGTTCCTGAAAGCAGCTCGCCTTGGCGTGAGCTGTTGGATGAGCCTTTGGCAGTGCGCACAATCTCGTCCTTCTTCTTGACGGTGCAGCCCCGGGGGGAGGGGTCGTGGCCGACCCGTACCATTCGATTGGGTTTTTCAAACTTAGGCGAGTGCTGGACTGCAGCTAAGCCCCCGAGTGAGAGGATTGCTCGCCACTCGGTAGGATTTTTTATACTTAGGCGAGTACTGGACTGCAGCTAAGCCCCCGAGTGAGAGGATTGCTCGCCACTCGGTAGGATTTTTTATACTTAGGCGAGTACCGGACTGCAGCTAAGCCCCCGAGTGAGAGGATTGCTTGCCACTCGGTAGGATTTTTTATACTTAGGCGAGTACTGGACTGCAGCTAAGCCCCCGAGTGAGAGGATTGCTCGCCACTCAGTAGGATTTTTTATACTTAGGTGAGTACTAGACTGCAGCTAAGCCCCCGAGTGAGAGAATTGCTCGCCACTCGGTAGGATTTTTTATACTTAGGCGAGTACTGGACTGGAGCTAAGCCCCCGAGTGAGAGGATTGCTCGCCACTCGGTAGGATTTTTTTATACTTAGGCGAGTATTGGACCGCAGCTAAGCCCCCGAGTAAGAGGATTGTTCGCCACTCGGTAGGATTTTTTATACTTAGGCGAGTACTGGACTGTAGCTAAGTAGTGCGCACAATCTCGTCCTTCTTCTTGACAGTGCAGCCCTGGGGGGAGGGGTCGTGGTCGACCCGCACCGTTCGGTGGGATCTTTCAAACTTAGGCGAGTACTGGACTGCAACTAAGCCCCCAAGTGAGAGGCTGGCTCACCACTCGGTAGGATTTTTTATACTTAGGCGAGTACTGGACTGCAGCTAAGCCCCTGAGTGAGAGGCTGGCTCGCCACTCGGTAGGATTTTTCAACACTTAGGCGAGTACTGGACTGCAACTAAGCCTCCAAGCGGGAGGCTGGCTCACCACTTGGTAGGATTTTTCAACACTTAGGCGAGTAGTGGACTGTAGCTAAGCCTCCGAGTGGGAGGCTGGTTCACAACTCGGTAGGATTTTTCAAACTTAGGCGAAATGGATTCACAACTAAGCCCCCGAGTGAGAGGTTGGCTCACCACTTGGTAGGATTTTTCCTTTCAACTTAGGCGAAACGGATTCGCAGCTAAGGCACCCACTGGGGGATTTTAGAACATGTAGAAAATGAACAACAATCATTCGGAAGACTGTAAAATCATGTCTTTGATAATCAAACTAAAAGGTATTTTTTTATTACATCTCAACAGTATGAATGCTTAAGAGTAAAAGGGGCGGAGCAGTTCCGCATTCCAAGCGCGTGGCTCATCTTTATTGTGCTCGACGTTGAAAAGACGATATGCTCCGTTGTGGAGCACTTTGGTGACGACAAAGGGGCCTTCCCAAGCAGGAGCGAGCTTGTGTGGTTTCTGCTGGTCCACTCGAAGAACCAAGTCTCCCTCCTGAAATACCTGACCCCTTACGTTTCTGGCATGGAATCGATGCAGGTCTTGTTGATAAATGGTCGACCGAATCAAGGCCATCTCTCTTTCTTCTACCAGGAGATCAACTGCATCTTGCCGAGCCTGTTCCGCTTCTTCTTCTGAGAAGAGCTCGACTCGGGGCGCATTGTGGAGCATATCACTCGGGAGTACGGCTTCAGCTCCGTAAACTAAGAAGAATGGAGTTCGTCCAGTTGACCGATTAGGAGTTGTCCTCAATCCCCAAAGTACTGATGGAAGTTCATCGACCCAGGCACCTGCTGCATGCTTGAGGTCACACATCAATCGGGTTTTTCAGTCTTTTGAGAATCAATCCATTTGCTCTTTCAGCCTGCCCATTCAACTGAGGATGGGCAACTGAAGCGTAATCGACCCTCGTGCCTTGGGAAGCACAAAAGGCTCTGAACTCGTCAGAGTCGAAGTTCAACCCGTTATCCGTGATGATGTTGTGCAGAAAACCATATCTGAATATCAATTCTCTGATGAAACTTACAGATGTACTTGCTTCAAGGTTTTTAATGGGCTTGGCTTCGATCCATTTGGTAAACTTGTCGACTGCTACTAACACATGGGTAAATCCACTCCTGCCAGTCCTCAGAGGTCCAACCATATCCAATCCCCAGACAGCGAAAGGCCAGACGAGTGGAATAGTCTTCAGAGCTGATGCAGGCTTATGGGAGATGTTGGAGTAAAACTGATAGCCTTCACATTTGTCTACTATTTCTTTCGCCATCTCGTTGGCATGCGGCCAGTAAAATCCGGCTCGGTATGCTTTGGACACGATGGTCCGAGAGGATGCATGATGACCACAGGTCCTCGAGTGAATATCATTGAGGATCATTCAGCCTTCTTCTGGCGTGGTGCATTGATAACCCACAAGTATAGGGGATAGTTGTAGCCTCTTTCGATAAGTAAGAGTGTCGAACTCAACGAGGAGCTAAAGGTAGAATAAATATTCCCTCAAGTTCTATCAACCACCGATACAACTCTACGCACGCTTGACGTTCGCTTTACCTAGAACAAGTATGAAACTAGAAGTACTTTGTAGGTGTGAAAGGCTAGGTTTGCAAGAGAATAAAGAGCACGTAAATAAAAACTAGGGGCTGTTTAGATAAAGATGCAAATAAAAGTAAATATAGCGAGTGTGGAAAAGTGGTGGTAGGAGTTGTGGAATTGTCCCTAGGCAATTGACTATGTTACTAGACTGGTAATCACTATTGCAATTCTATTTGAGGGAGAGGCATAAGCTAACATACTTTCTCTACTTGGATCATATGCACTTATGATTGGAACTCTAGCAAGCATCCGTAACTACTAAAGATTCATTAAGGTAAAAACCAACCATAGCATTAAAGTATCAAGTCCCCTTTTATCCCATACGCAAACAACCTACTTACTCGGGTCTGTGCTTCTGTCACTCACGCCACCCACCATAAGCAAATCATAAACATATTGCAAACCCTACAGCAGGAATCCCTCACGCTTGCGCGACACGGAGAGCACCATAGGACAACACCAATAATAAAACATGAAACTCAAACCAATTATAGCAATTCATCAATCACCGATAGGACAATAGAAATCTACTCAGACATCATAGGATGGCAACACATCATTGCATAATAATATGAAGCATAAAGCACCATGTTCAAGTAGAGGGTACAGCGGGTTGCGGGAGAGTGGACCGCTGGATATAGAAGGGGAAGGTGATGGAGATGTTGGTGAAGATGATGGCGGTGTTGGTGAAGATCACGGTGATGATGATGGCCCCCGGCAGCGCTCCGGCGCCACCGGAAGCAAGGGGGAGAGAGGCCTCCTTCTTCTTCTTCTTCCTTGACCTCCTCCCTAGATGGGAGAAGGGTTTCCCCTCTGGTCCTTGGCTCCCATGGCTTGGGAGGGGCGAGAGCCCCTCCGAGATTGGATCTATCTCTCTGTTCCTGCGTTCCCTGATTCTACCCCTTCACCGTTTCCTTTATATCTGGAGATCCGTAACTCTGATTGGGGTGAATCTTTCGCCCAGATCTTTCTCATAAAATTAGCTTTCTTGCATCAAAAGAAGAGCGTCAACCGCCTTACGGGTGGACCACGAGGGTCAGGGGCACGCCTGGGGGGTAGGGCGCGCCCCCTACCTCGTGACCACCCCGGACACCGTTTCACGTTGATTTCACTTCCCAAAAATCATAAATATTCCAAAAAAAACCTCCGTCCGTTTTTATCCCGTTTTGACTCCGTTTGATATTGGGTTTCTGCGAAACAAAAAACATGCAACAGACAGGAACTGGCACTGGGCACTGGATCAATAAGTTAGTCCCAAAAATAATATAAAAAGTTGCCAAAAAGTATATGAAAGTTGAATAATATTGGCATGGAACAATCAAAAATTATAGATACGACGGAGATGTATGAGCATCCCCAAGCTTAATTCCTGCTCGTCCTCGAGTAGGTAAATGATAAAAAAGATAATTTTTGATGTGGAATGCTACCTAGCATAATCTTGATCATATGTCTAATCATGGCATGAATATTAAGACACGAGTGATTCAAAGCAATAGTCTATCATTTGACATAAAAATAATAATACTTCGAGCGTACCAATAAAGCAATCATGTCTTTTCAAAACAACATGGCCAAAGAAAGTTATCCCTACAAAATCATATAGTCTGGCTGTTGCTCTATCTTCATCACACAAAGTATTTAATCATGCACAACCCCGATGACAAGCCAAGCAATTGTTTCATACTTTAATAATCTCAAACTTTTTCAACTTTCACGCAATACATGAGCGTGAGCCATGGATATAACACTATAGGTGGAATAGAATATGATGGTGGGGGTTATGTGGAGAAGACAAAAAGGGAGAAAGTCTCACATCGACTAGGCGTATCAACGGGCTATGGGGATGCCCATCAATAGATATCAATGTGAGTGAGTAGGGATTGCCATGCAACGGATGCACTAGAGCTATAAGTGTATGAAAGCTCAAACTGAAACTAAGTGGGTGTGCATCCAACTTGCTTGCTCATGAAGACCTCGGGCATTTGAGGAAGCCCATCGGAATATACAAGCCAAGTTCTATAATGAAAATTCCCACTAGTATATGAAGGTGAAAGCATAGGAGGCTCTCTCTACGAAGAACATGGTGCTACTCAAAAGCACAAGTGTGGTAAAAGGATAGTAACATTGCCCCTTCTCTCTTTTTATCTAATTTTTTTTATTTTTTTATTTTTTTGGTGGGCTTCTTTGGCCTCTTTTTTATATTTGGGCTTCTTTGGCCTCTTTTATTTTTCATAAAGTCCGGAGTCTCATCCCGACTTGTGGGGGAATCATAGTCTCCATCATCCTTTCCTCACTGGGGCAATGCTCTAATAATGATGATCATCACACTTTTATTTACTTACAACTCAATATCTAGAACAAAGATATGACTCTATATGAATGCCTCCGGCGGTGTACCGGGATGTGCAATGATCTAGCATAACAATGACATAAAAAAACGGACAAGCCATGAAAACATCATGCTAGCTATCTTACGATCATGCAAAGCAATATGACAATGAAAATCTCAAGCTATGGATATGATGATGATGATGAAAGTTGCATGGCAATATATCTCGGAATGGCTACGGAAATGCCATGATAGGTAGGTATGGTGGCTGTTTTGAGGAAGATATAATGAGGCTTATGTGTGATAGAGCGTATCGTATCACGAGGTTTGGATGCACTGGCGAAGTTTGCACCAACTCTCAAGGTGAGAAAGGGCAATGCACGGTACTGAAGATGCTAGCAATGATGGAAGGGTGAGAGTGCGTATAATCCATGGACTCAACATTAGTCATAAAGAACTCATATAATTATTGCAAAAATCTACAAGCCATTGAAAACAAAGTACTACGCGCATGCTCCTAGGGGGATAGATTGGTAGGAAAAGACCATCGCTCGTCCCCGACCGCCACTCATAAGGAAGACAATCAATAAATAAAATTGTGCTCCAATTTCATCACAAAGCGGTTCACCATACGCGCATGCTACGGGAATCACAAACCTCAACACAAGTGTCTCTACAATCCACAACCACCCACTAGCATGACTCTAATATCACCACCTTTATATCGCAAAACTATTGCAAGGAATCAAACATATCATATTCAGCGATCTACAAGTTTATGTAGGATTTTATGACTAACCATGTGAATGACCAATTCCTATCATCTCTCGAAATAGATATAAGTGAAGCAAGAGAGTTTAATTATTTCTACAAAAGATATGCCCACGCTCTAACAAATATAAGTGAAGCAAAAGAGCATTCTACAAATGGCGGTTTTCTATGTGAAGAGAAACATGCAATCCAGACTTCAAATGATATAAGTGAAGCGCATGAAGCATTCTATAAAGCCATACTCAAAAGATTTAAGTGAAGTGCAATGAGCATTCTATAAATCAACCAAGGACTATCTCATACCAGCATGGTGCATAAAGGAAAAAATGAAAACTAAATTGCAAAAGACGCTCCAAGACTTGCACATAATGCATGAACGAAACGAATCCGAAAACATACTGATACTTGTTGAAGAAAGAGGGGATGCCTCCCCAGCATCCCCAAGCTTATACGCTTGAGTCTCCTTGAATATTTACTTGGAGTGCCTCGGGCATCCCCAAGCTTGAGCTCTTGCCTCTCTTCCTTCTTCTCACATCGAAACATCCTCGATTAGACACTACATCCACACAAAACTTCAACAGAAAACTCGGTAAGATCTGTTAGTATAATAAATCAAATCACCAATCTAAGTACTATAGAAAACCAATTCATATTTTGCTTTTTCATTGTGTCTACTGTAATATAACTTTTCCATGGCTTAATCCACTGATATAAATTGATAGATTCATCAAAACAAGCAAACTATGCATCAAAAACAGAATCTGTCAAAAACAGAACAGTCTGTAACAATCTGAACATCCACCATACTTCTTCTACCCCTTAAAATTCTACCAAAATTAGGAAAAATAAACAAGTTGTATAGCAACACAGTACAAAAGGAATCAGAACCGTTTGACTTTCCAGTTAAAAATGTAAAATCGCGCACTACAGCCAAAGTTTCTGTCCTGCACCGTACAAACCAACAAGCATTGTAAACATCCTAAAGGCAAACCTTAGCACATTATTTTTATAATACAATGGAATTGTACAAGGGGATAATTATTTTTGTTGAAAAGTTTCTGTAATCAAGATTCACAAAGTTTCCATGAGCATGAACAAAGTTCAAGGAGCTCTCCCACTTCAACAATGCTTGTCTTTCTCACTTTTACTTTCCTTTTTGAAAAGTTTTTAGGTTCCCCTGTTTATTTTTGTGTTTTTAAACTATATAAAAGCACTCAACAGAAATAAATGACTCTCTAAAACTTCCGGGTTGTCTCCCTGGCAGCGCTTTCTTTAAAGCCATTAAGCTAGGCATTTAGTGCTCAAGTAGTGAATCCACCCGGATCCCAAGGTATATCAAAGCCAATTTTAATTAACAATGATTTGTAATTTAGTAGTGAGCACAAAGTAACATAAATCATGTAATGATGAAGTCTAACTCTCTTCCTATGCATCGGCATGTCATAAAAGAACAATTCATGCACACCAAGTAAAGGCCAATGCATAATATAAGCAGTTTCTTGCAATTTTATCGTGTGGGAAACATAGAGAGGTGGAGGTATAGTTCCTCTCTCATAATAATTGCAAATAGGAGCAGCAAGCACATGCATATTATATTCATCAAAATCATCATGTGCAACGGTAAAAGGCAACCCATCAATATAATCCTTAATAAGTGCAAACTTCTCCGATATATAATCAGGAGAATTCAAAAAGATAATAGGACTATCATGCGTGGGTGCAATAGTGACAATTTCATGTTTAACATAAGGAACTATAGCAAGTTCATCTCCATAAGCATCATTCATATTGGCATCTTGGCCACAAGCATAGCAAGCATCATCAAAAAGGGATATTTCAAAAGAATCGTAGGGATCATAACAGTCATCATTGCAATCATCCTTCGGTAAGCACGAAGGGGAATTAAATAATGTATGAGTTGGAGGGTTACTCTCATTAGAAGGAGGGCACATGTAGCTAATCCGCTCTTCCTCCTTTTGTTCTTCGCTCTCCTCATCATCTTTTTCATCCAATGGGCTCACAGTTTCATCAATTTCTTCTTCCATAGCTTCCTGCAAAATATTAGTCTCTTCTTGGACAGCGGAGACTTCCTTAATAAATTGTTTAACATCTTGGAGCCATCGAAGAACATGGTCCAATGCTCCGAGTGAACTTGAGTCGGTAGTTGCTGTTCAATCCACTCGGCAAGGAAATCTGCGATTGCTTGGGACTTGATAGCTTTCTTTGCCTCAAACTTGATATCCAATGGAAGGAGTTCAGTCGCCCATTTTACCACTCGACCAGTTGCATCTCTGTTGTTCAGAATTTCAGATAATGGTGCGTCGCTGACGACTGTAATGGAGTGATCACAGAAATAATGTGCAACCTTCTTCATGGTCATGTAGATTCCATAGACAAGTTTATGATAATGTGGATATCGCTGCTTGGATGGAGTCAAAACTTCAGAAAGATAATACACTGGGAGCTGAACTTTGTAAGCCTTTCCTTCTTCTTCCCGCTCAACCGTGAGTACTGTACTAACAACTTGTCCAGTGGCTGCAATATAAAGGAGTAAAGGCTCTTTGCTGATTGGCGCAGCAAGAACCGGGTGGGTGGAAAGTAGGGTTTTGAGCTCTACAAACGCTGCGTCAGCTTCATCAGTCCACTCGAACTTATCAGATTTCTTCATCAATCAGTAAAGAGGCAAGGCCTTTTCACCGAGACGAGAGATGAATCGACTCAAGGCGGCCAAACAACCAGTAAGCTTCTGAATGTCATGCACACGCACATGGCGTTTCATTCGGAGGATGGTATCAACTTTTTCTGGATTTGCGTCGATCCCCCGTTCGGTAACAAGGAAACCGATTAACTTTCCACCTGGAACTCCGAATGTGCACTTTGATGGATTAAGCTTGATATCATACCTTCTTAGGTTGGCAAAGGTTTTTGCAAGGTCAGTCAGTAGGTCGGAACCTTTACGTGACTTGACCACAATGTCATCCATGTATGCTTCCACATTTCGACTGATTTGAGTGAGCAGACACTTCTGAATCATCCTCATGAATGTGGCTCCGGAATTTTTAAGACCAAATGGCATGGTGACATAGCAAAAGCACCCAAATGGGGTGATGAAAGCTGTTCTTATTTCATCGGGACCATACAGTCGGATCTGATGATACCCGGAATATGCATCTAAAAAATACAAGCGCTCACACCCCGTAGTCGAAACAACAATCCGATCAATGTGGGGGAGGGGGAAATGATCTTTCGGGTGGGCCCGATTGATATGCTTGAAATCGATGCACATACGAAGTGAATCGTCCTTCTTAGGGACCATGACCACATTGGCGAGCCACTCAGAGTGGTAGATCTCTCAGATGAACTCTGCTGCTAGGAGCCGAGCCACTTCCTCGCCAATTGCTTTTCTCTTCTGCACGGCGGACCACCGAAGATGCTCTTTGACGGGTTTTACCTTGGGATCGACATGCAAATGGTGCTCAGCCAGTCCTCTGGGTACACCCGACATGTCAGAAGGTTTCCATGCAAAGATGTCCCAGTTCTCACGTAGGAACTAGATGAACGCTTCTTCCTATTTGTTGTCGAGTGTCATCTGAATATGAGTCGGTGCAACATTGGGATCGGTAGGGTGGATATGAATCGGCTTCATTTCTCTAGACGACTGAAATGCAGAATCCATGGCAGGCTTCTTAGCTCGGAGCAAATCACTCGGATCCGCATTCTTCTGATACTCTTGAAATTCAACTACTGCCATTTACGCATCGGCAATTTTGGAACCCTTCTGGAAGCATTCTTCTGCCTTCTGCCGATTACCAGTGACTGTGATCACTCCTCTGGGACTGGGCATCTTCAGCTTGAGGTACACGTAGCATGGTCGAGCCATAAAACACGCATAGGCTGGCCTACCCAGAATAGCATGATAAGCACTCTGGAAATCCACTACTTCAAATGTTAACTTTTCCTTAGGTAATTCTTGGAATCACCGAAAACTACGTCAAGGGCGATCTGGCCGAGTGATTCGGCTTTCTTTCCAGGGATAACACCATGAAAGCTCATATTGCTCTCGCTAAGTTTAGTCATCGGAATGCCCATCCCCTTCAAGGTTTCAGCATAAAGGATATTCAGACCGCTACCACCATCCATCAGCACTTTGGTCAGTCGAGTGCCTTTGACCACTTGGTCGACCACTAACGCTCGCCTCCCAGGAGTGGCTATACGTGTCGGGTGATCAGACTAGTCAAATGTGATGGTTGTTTGCGACCATTTCAGGTATGTGGTCGTCGTCGCCAGAGTGACCATATTCACTTCTCTATTGATAACTTTCAACCGACTCTTGCTCTCAACATCAGCAAAAATCATTAGGGTGGAATTGACTTTGGGATTGTTGGGGAACGTTGCAGAAAATAATATTTTTCTATGCTTCACCAAGATCAATCTATGAGTTCATCTAGCAACGAGAGAGAGAAGTGCATCTACATACCCTTGTAGATCGCGAGCGGAAGCGTTCAAGAGAACGGGGTTGAGGGAGTCGTACTCGTCGTGATCCAAATCACCGATGATCCTAGTGCTAAACGGACAGCATCTCCGCGTTCAACACACGTATGGTTGGGAAAGACGTCTCCTCCTTCTTGATCCAGCAAGGGGGAAGGAGAGGTTGATGGAGATCCAGCAGCACGACGGCGTGGTGGTGGATGCAGCAGCGATCTCGGCAGGGCTTCGCCAAGCTCTACGAGAGAGAGAGGTGTAGTAGAGGGAGAGGGAGGCGCCAAGAGCATGGGTGCGCCTGCCCTCCCTCCCCCCTCTTTATATAGGGCCCCTAGGGGGGCGCCGGCCCTAGGAGATGCAATCTCCAAGGGGGGCGGCAGCCAGGGGGGAAACTTGCCCCCCAAGCCAGGTGGAGGCGCCCCCACCCCTAGGGTTTCCAACCCTAGGCGCAGGCGGGGCCCAAGGGGGGCGCACCAGCCCACCAGGGGCTGGTTCCCCTCCCACTTCAGCCGATGGGGCCCTTCGGGATAGGTGGCCACACCTGGTGGACCCCCGGGACCCTTCCGGTGGTCCCGATACAATACCGGTGACCCCCGAAACTTTCTCGATGGCCGAAACCTGACTTCCTATATATAATTCTTCACCCACGGACCATTCCAGAACTCCTCGTGACGTCCGGAATCTCATCCGGGACTCTGAACAACTTTCAGGTTACTGCTACTAATATCTGTACAACCCTAGCGTCACTGAACCTTAAGTGTGTAGACCCTATGGGTTCGGGAGACACGCAGACATGACCGAGATGACTCTCCGGTCAATAACCAACAACGGGATCTGGATACCCATGTTGGCTCCCACATGCTCCTCGATGATCTCATCGGATGAACCACGATGTCGAGGATTCAAGTAACCCCGTATACAATTCCCTTTGTCAATCGGTACGTTACTTGCCCGAGGTTCGATCGTCGGTATCCCAATACCTTGTTCAATCTCATTACCGGCAAGTCACTTTACTCGTACTGTAATGCATGATCCCGTGACCAAACACTTGGTCACTTTGAGCTCATTATGATGATGCATTACCGAGTGGGCCCAGAGATACCTCTCCGTCATACGGAGTGACAAACCCTAGTCTCGATCCGTGTCAACCCAACAGATACTTTCGGGGATACCCGTAGTATACCTTTATAGTCACCCAGTTACGTTGTGACGTTTGGTACACCTAAAGCACTCCTACGGTATCCGGGAGTTACACGATCTCATGGTCTAAGGAAAAAATACTTGACATTGGAAAATCTCTAGCAAACGAACTACACGATCTTGTGCTATGCTTAGGATTGGGTCTTGTCCATCACATCATTCTCCTAATGATGTGATCCCGTTATCAACGACATCCAATGTCCATAGTCAGGAAACCATGAATATCTGTTGATCAATGAGCTAGTCAACTAGAGGCTTACTAGGGACATGTTGTGGTCTATGTATTCACACATGTATTACGATTTCCGGATAACACAATTATAGCATGAATAAAAGACAATTATCATGAACAAGGAAATATAATAATAATCATTTTAATATTGCCTCTAGGGCATAATTCCAACAGTCTCCCACTTGCACTAGAGTCAATAATCTAGTTACATTGTGATGAATCGAACACCCATAGAGTTCTGGTGTTGATCATGTTTTGCTCGCGGAAGAGGTTTAGTCAACGGATCTGCGACATTCAGATCTGTATGCACTTTGTAAATATCTATGTCTCCATCTTGAACGTTTTCATGAATAGAGTTGGAGCGACGCTTGATGTGCCTGGTCTTCTTGTGAAACCTGGGCTCCTTGGCAAGGGCAATAGCTCCAGTGTTGTCACAGAAGAGAGTGATCGGCCCCGACGCATTGGGTATGACTCCTAGGTCGGTGATGAACTCCTTCATACATATTGCTTCATGCGCTACCTCTGAGGCTGCCATGTACTCCGCTTCACATGTAGATCCCACCACGACGCTCTGCTTGCAACTGCACCAGCTTACTGCCCCATCATTCAAAATATATACGTATCCGGTTTGTGACTTAGAGTCATCTAGATCTGTGTCGAAGCTAGAGTCGACGTAACCCTTTACGACGAGCTCTTCGTCACCTCCAAAAACGAGAAACATATCCTTAGTCCTCTTCAGGTACTTCAGGATATTCTTGACCACTGTCCAGTGTTCCTTGCCGGGATTACTTTGGTACTTTCCTACCAAACTTACGGCAAGGCTTACATCAGGTCTGGTACATAGCATGGCATACATAATAGACCCTATCGCTGAGGCATAGGGGATGACACTCATCTCTTCTATATCTTCTGCCGTGGTCGGGCATTGAGTCGAGCTCAATCTCACACTTTGTAATATAGGCAAGAACCCTTTCTTGGACTGATCTATATTGAACTTCTTCAATATCTTATCAAGGTATGTGCTTTGTGAAAGACCTATGAGGCGTCTCGATCTATCCCTATAGATCTTGATGCCTAATATGTAAGCAGCTTCTCCAAGGTCCTTCATTGAAAAACACTTATTCAAGTAGGCCTTAATGTTGTCCAAAAGTTCTATATCATTTCCCATCAAAAGTATGTCATCTACATATAATATGAGAAATGCTACAGAGCTCCCACTCACTTTCTTGTAAACACAGGCTTCTCCATAAGTCTGCATAAACTCAAACGCTTTGATCATCTCATCAAAGCGAATGTTCCAACTCCGAGATGCTTGCACCAGCCCATAAATGGATCGCTGGAGCTTGCATACCTTGTTAGCATTCTCGGGATCGACAAAACCTTCCGGCTGCATCATATACAGTTCTTCCTTAAGATAGCCGTTAAGGAATGCCGTTTTGACGTCCATTTGCCATATCTCATAATCATAGTATGCGGCAATTGCTAACATGATTCGGACGGACTTCAGCTTTGCTACGGGAGAGAAAGTCTCATCGTAGTCAACCCCTTGAACTTGCCGATAACCCTTAGCGACAAGTCGAGCTTTATAGATGGTAACATTACCATCCGCTTCCGTCTTCTTCTTAAAGATCCATTTATTTTCTATCGCTCGCCGATCATCGGGCAAGTCTGTCAAAGTCCATACTTTGTTTTCATACATGGATCCTATCTCGGATTGCATGGATTCAAGCCATTTGTTGGAATCTAGGCCCGCCATCGCTTCTTCATAGTTCAAAGGTTCACCGTTGTCTAACAACATGATTTCCAGGACAGGGTTGCCATACCACTCTGGTGTGGAACGTGTCCTTGTGGACCTACGAAGTTCAGTAGCAACTTGATCCGAAATACCTTGATCATCATCATTAATTTCCTCTCCAGTCGGTGTAGGCACCACAGGAACATTTTCCTGAGCTGCACTACTTTCCGGTTCAAGAGGTAGTACTTCATCGAGTTCTACTTTCCTCCCACTTACTTCTTTCGAGAGAAACTCTTTCTCCAGAAAGGACCCGTTCTTGGCAACAAAGATCTTGCCTTCGGATCTAAGGTAGAAGGTATACCCAATGGTTTCCTTAGGGTATCCTATGAAGACGCATTTTTCCGACTTGGGTTCGAGCTTTTCAGGTTGAAGTTTCTTGACATAAGCATCGCATCCCCAAACTTTTAGAAACGACAGCTTAGGTTTCTTCCCAAACCATAATTCATACGGTGTCGTCTCAACGGATTTAGACGGTGCCCTATTTAAAGTGAATGTAGCTGTCTCTAGAGCGTATCCCCAAAATGATAGCGGTAAATCGGTAAGAGACATCATAGATCGCACCATATCCAATAGAGTGCGATTACGATGTTCGGACACACCGTTACGGTGAGGTGTTCCAGGCGGCATGAGTTGTGAAACGATTCCACATTTCCTTAAGTGCGTACCAAATTCGTGACTTAAATATTCTCCTCCACAATCTGATTGTAAGAACTTTATTTTTCGGTCACGTTGATTCTCTACCTCATTATGAAATTCCTTGAACTTTTCAAAGGTCTCAGACTTGTGTTTCATCAAGTAGACATACCCATATCTACTTAAGTCATCAGTGAGAGTGAGAACATAACGATAGCCTCCGCGAGCCTCAACACTCATTGGACTGCACACATCAGTATGTATGATTTCCAATAAGTTGGCTGCTCGCTGCATTGTTCCGGAGAACGGAGTCTTGGTCATTTTGCCCATGAGGCATGGTTCGCATGTGTCAAATGATTCATAATTGAGAGACTCTAAAAGTCCATCAGCATGGAGCTTCTTCATGCGCTTGACACCAATGTGACCAAGGCGGCAGTGCCACAAGTATGTGGGACTATCGTTATCAACCTTACATCTTTTGGTATTCACGCTATGAATATGTGTAACATCACGTTCGAGATTCATCAAGAATAAACCATTGACCAGTGGGGCATGACCATAAAACATATCTCTCATATAAATAGAACAACCATTATTCTCGGATTTAAATGAGTAGCCATCTCGTATTAAACGAGATCCAGATACAATATTCATGCTCAAAGCTGGCACTAAATAACAATTATTGAGGTTTAAAACTAATCCCGTAGGCAAATGTAGAGGTAGCGTGCCGACGGCGATCACATCGACCTTGGAACCATTCCCGACGCGCATCGTCACCTCGTCCTTCGCCAGTCTCCGCTTATTCCACAGCTCCTGCTTTGAGTTACAAATATGAGCAATGACACCGGTATCAAATACCCAGGAGCTACTACGAGTACTGGTAAGGTACACATCAATTACATGTATATCACATATACCTTTAGTGTTGCCGACCTTCTTGTCTGCTAAGTATTTGGGGCAGTTCCGCTTCCAGTGACCCTTCCCTTTTCAATAAAAGCACTCAGTCTCAGGCTTGGGTCCATTCTTTGACTTCTTCCCGGCAACTGGCTTACCGGGCGCGACAACTTCCTTGCCGTCCTTCTTGAAGTTCTTATTGCCCTTGCCTTTCTTGAACTTAGTGGTTTTATTGACCATCAACACTTGATGTTCCTTTTTGATTTCCACCTCCGCCGACTTCAGCATTGAAAATACTTCAGGAATAGTTTTCACCATCCCCTGCATATTGTAGTTCATCACAAAGCTCTTGTAGCTAGGTGGGAGCGACTGAAGGATTCTGTCAATGACCGCCTCGTCCGGGAGGTTAATGTCCAGCTGGGACAAGCGGTTGTGCAACCCAGACATTTTGAGTATGTTCTCACTGACAGAACTATTTTCCTCCATCTTACAACTATAGAACTTGTCGGAGACTTCATATCTCTTGACCCGGGCATGAGCTTGGAAAACCATTTTCAGCTCCTCGAACATCTCATATGCTCCGTGTTGCTCAAAACACTTTTGGAGCCCCGGTTCTAAGCTGTAAAGCATGCCACACTAAACGAGGGAGTAATCATCAACACGTGACTGCCAAGCGTTCATAACGTCTTGGTTCTCTGGGATGGGTGCTTCACCTAGCGGTCCTTCTAGGACATATGCTTTCTTGGCAGCTATGAGGATGATCCTCAGGTTCCGGACCCAGTCCATATAGTTGCTGCCATCATCTTTCAGCTTGGTTTTCTCTAGGAACGCGTTGAAGTTGAGGTTGCCATGAGCGTTGGCCATTTGATCTACAAGACATTTTTGCAAAGGTTTTTAGACTAAGTTCATGATAATTAAGTTCATCTAATCAAATTATTTAATGAACTCCCACTCAGATTAGACATTCCTCTAGTCATCTAAGTGATACATGATCCGAGTTGACTAGGCCATGTCCGATCATCACGTGAGACGGACTAGTCATCATCGGTGAACATCTCCATGTTGATCGTATCTTCCATATGACTCATGTTCGACCTTTCGGTCTCTTGTGTTCCGAGGCCATGTCTGTACATGCTAGGCTCGTCAATTTAACCTAAGTGTTTGCATGTGTAAATCTGTCTTACACCCGTTGTATGTGAACGTTAGAATCTATCACACCCGATCATCACGTGGTGCTTCGAAACAACGAACTTTCGCAACGGTGCACAGTTAGGGGGAACACTTTCTTGAAATTATTATGAGGGATCATCTTATTTACTACCGTCGTTCTAAGTAAACAAGATGCAAAAACATGATAAACATCACATGCAATCAAATAGTGACATGATATGGCCAATATCATACAGCTCCTTTGATCTCCATCTTCAGGGCGCCATGATCATCTTCTTCACCGGCATGACACCATGATCTCCATCATCGTGTCTCCATGAAGTTGCTCACCAACTATTACTTCTACTACTATGGCTAATGGTTTAGCAATAAAGCAAAGTAATTACATGGCGTTTAATCATTGACACACATGTCATACAATAATTAAGACAACTCCTATGGCTCCTGCCGGTTGTCATACTCATCGGCATGCAAGTCGTGATTCCTATTACAAGAACATGATCTCATACATCACATATATATCATTCATCACAACTTTTGGCCATATCACATCACAAGGCATATGCTGCAAAAACAAGTTAGACGTCCTCTAATTGTTGTTGCATGTTTTATGTGGCTGCAATAGGGTTCTAGCAAGAACGTTTTCTTACCTACGTGAAAGCCACTACGTGATATGCCAACTTCTATTTACCCTTCGTAAGGACCCTTTTCATCGAATCCGCTCCAACTAAAGTGGGAGAGACAGACACCCGCTAGCCACCTTATGCAACCAGTGCATGTCAGTCGGTGGAACATGTCTCACGTAAGCGTACGTGTAAGGTCAGTCCGGGCTGCTTCATCCCACGATGCCGCCGAAGCAAAATAAGACTAGTAGTGGCAAGAAAGTTGACAACATCTACGCCCACACAAATTTGTGTTCTACTCGTGCAAAGAGAACTACGCATAGACCTAGCTCATGATGCCACTATTGGGGAACGTTGCAGAAAATAAAAAATTTCTATGCTTCACCAAGATCAATCTATGAGTTCATCTAGCAACGAGAGAGAGAAGTGCATCTACATACCCTTGTAGATCGCGAGCGGAAGCGTTCAAGAGAACGGGGTTGAGGGAGTCATACTCGTCGTGATCCAAATCACCGATGATCCTAGTGCTGAACGGACAGCACCTCCGTGTTCAACACACATACGGTTGGGGAAGACGTCTCCTCCTTCTTGATCCAACAAGGGGGAAGGAGAGGTTGATGGAGATCCAGTAGCAGGACGACATGGTGGTGGATGCAGCAGCGATCTCGGCAGGGCTTCGCCAAGCTCTACGAGAGGGAGAGGTGTAGTAGAGGGAGAGGGAGGCACCAAGAGCATGGGTGCGGCTGCCCTCCCCCCCTCTTTATATAGGGCCCCTAGGGGGGGGGGGCCGGCCCTAGGAGATGCAATCTCCAAAGGGGGGCGACGGCCAGGGGGGAAACTTGCCCCCCAAGCCAGGTGGAGGCGCCCCCACCCCTAGGGTTTCCAACCCTAGGCGTAGGCGGGGCCCAAGGGGGGCGCACCAGCCCACCAGGGGCTGGTTCCCCTCCCATTTCAGCCCATGGGGCCCTCCGGGATAGGTGGCCCCACCCAGTGGTCTCGATACAATACCGGTGACCCCCGAAACTTTCCCGATGGCCGAAACCTGACTTCCTATATATAATTCTTCACCTCCGGACCATTCCGGAACTCCTCGTGACGTCCGGGATCTCATCCGGGACTCCGAACAACTTTCGGGGTACTGCATACTAATATCTCTACAACCCTAGCATCACCGAACCTTAAGTGTGTAGACCCTACGGGTTCGGGAGACACGCAGACATGACCGAAACGACTCTCCGATCAATAACCAACAACAGGATCTGGATACCCATGTTGGCTCCCACATGCTCCTCGATGATCTCATCGGATGAACCACGTTGTCGAGGATTCAAGTAACCCCGTATACAATTCCCTTTGTCAATCGGTATGTTACTTTCCCGAGATTCAATCGTCGGTATCCCAATACCTCGTTCAATCTCGTTACCAGCAAGTCACTTTACTCGTACCGTAATGCATGATCCTGTGACCAAACACTTGGTCACTTTGAGCTCATTATGATGATGCATTACCGAGTGGGCCCAGAGATACCTCTCCGTCATACGGAGTGACAAATCCCAGTCTCGATCCGTGTCAACCCAACAGATACTTTTGGGGATACCCGTAGTATACCTTTATAGTCACCTAGTTACGTTGTGACGTTTGGTACACCCAAAGCACTCCTATGGTATCCGGGAGTTACACGATCTCATGGTCTAAGGAAAAAATACTTGACATTGGAGAAGCTCTAGCAAACGAACTACACGATCTTGTGCTATGCTTAGGATTGGGTCTTGTCCATCACATCATTCTCCTAATGATGTGATCCCGTTATCAACGACATCCAATGTCCATAGTCAGGAAACCATGACTATCTGTTGATCAACGAGCTAGTCAACTAGAGGCTTACTAGGGACATATTGTGGTCTATGTATTCACACATGTATTACGATTTCTGGATAACACAATTATAGCATGAATAAAAGACAATTATCATGAACAAGGAAATATAATAATAATCATTTTATTATTGCCTCTAGGGCATATTTCCAACAAGGATAACCGTCGTCTTCCTCTTTGTCCTCGTCTTTGTCCTCGTCTTTGTCCGACTCTTTCTCCTTATCATTGGGTTGTTTCTCTCGGAACCGCTGGATCAGGAGTCGACATTGTCGAGTGGTGTGCTTAGGGTAAATCATATTACCCTCTTCATCTTTCTTCGTATGGATATGACATGGTAAATCCAACACATCATTTCCTGCTTGATCTTTTACCTTCTTAGGGGTCCAGGGCCCCTAGGTTTTCCTTTAAACCTTCCTTGAACTATTGCCGCGATCTCACCGGGTGCTGCAGGCTCGGCCTTACATTTCTGTTTCCGAATAGAATTACCGCCACCGGCATCTTGGCCGACTGGTTTACCCTTTCCGCTGCGGAGTCGATCCTCTTCTTCTCCGTTAGCGTACCAGGTGGCTATTTCCATCATCCGAGTCAGAGTCATATCTCCAGTCCGACCGAACTTCAGGACCAGCTCTCGGTATTTAATGCCTTCCTTGAAGGCAGACACTGCTTGATGCTTCGATACATTTTCCACGGTGTGATGCAAAGTGGTCCACCTCTAAATGAAATCCCTTAGAGTCTCACTCGGTTTCTGCACACAATGCTGCAACTCTGTCAACCCTGCTGGCCGCTTGCAAGTGCCCCCAAAAGTTCTGACGAACACCCGAGCAAGCTCTTCCCAACTGTATATACTGCCTAGGGCTAACTGAGTCAACCATGCTCTGGCCGACCCTTCTAACATCAGAGGAAGATGCTTCATTGCCACTTCATCATTCCCGCCACGATTCTGCACAGCCACTCGGTAATCCTCAAGCCAAGTTTCAGGTTTGGACTCTCCAGTGAACTTACTGACTCTAGTCGCCAACCTAAAGTTGGAAGGAATCACTGTAGCCCTAATGGCTCTGCTGAAACGGACCCGAAACATGAACTCTGCTACCAGTCGGACGATCTCTGCCAGGGTCTTCTCTACGCGCTCTGTTCCGGTCGACTAGACCTTGAACGAGGATAGATCTTGCATCAAAGCCTGGCTCTCTTGGGTCGACTAGTGCTCTGCGCTCGCCACTATGACGGCGCCTGTCATCGTACTGCCGAGACACATATGATGCACTCCTCGGAGGAGGTGTGGGCACTCGACGATGATCGTCGTGGTCGACTCGGTGATCATACTGCCCATGGCCTTCACGCCGCAGGGGCGATCTTGGACTGTGGGCCGACTAAACTATATCCGCTACCAGGGATCTGCTATGAATCCTATTCCGCGACAGAGACACTATCGTGTTCTGTTCTCCTGCTGCCCGGAGTAAGGCTTGGATCTGCATCAAACCTCTGCCAGCCTCCGACTGGGAAGGTTGAATTGACTCTGCTATTCGGGCCGCAGCTGTGAGATTTTGTATCGGAGTGCAGTATACCTTAGGCGGAGGCGGGAAAAGCTGTCATCAACTGGACTCAGGGATCCGCTCCTGAGCGCGCTCGTCGAGAGCGCGCTGGAGGTTCTTCAGTCGAGTGTGCTCAGCCAAATTAGCCAAGCGCACCTCTTCCAAGGCCCGAGCCTCAGGGGTTTCTCCAACGATGGGCGTGTGTGTTGGAAATATGCCCTAGAGGCAACAATAAATTATTTATTATTATTATATTTCCTTGTTCATGATAATCGTTATTATCCATGCTATAATTGTATTGATAGGAAACTCAGATACATGTGTGGGTACATAGACAACACCATGTCCCTAGTAAGCCTCTAGTTGACTAGCTCGTTGATCAATAGATGGTTACAATTTCCTAACCATGGACATTGGATGTCGTTGATAACGGGATCACATCATTAGGAGAATGATGCGATGGACAAGACCCAATCCTAAGCCTAGCACAAAGATCGTGTAGTTCGTATGCTAAAGCTTTTCTAGTGTCAAGTATCATTTCCTTAGACCATGAGATTGTGCAACTCCCAGATACCGTAGGAATGCTTTGGGTGTACCAAACGTCACAAGGTAACTGGGTGGATATAAAGGTGCACTACGGGTATCTCTGAAAGTGTCGGTTGGGTTGGCACGAATCGATACTGGGATTTGTCACTCCGTGTAACGGAGAGGTATCTCTGGGCCCACTCGGTAAGACATCATCATAATGTGCACAATGTAACCAAGGGGTTGATCACGGGATGATGTGTTACGGAACGAGTAAAGAGACTTACCGGTAACGAGATTGAACAAGGTATCGGGATACCGACGATCGAATCTCGGGAAAGTACAATACCGCTAGACAAAGGGAATTGAATACGGGATTGATTGAATCCTCGACATCGTGGTTCATCCGATGAGATCATCGTGGAACATGTGGGAGCCAACATGGGTATCCAGATCCCGCTGTTGGTTATTGGACGAAGAGTTGTCTCGGTCATGTCTATGTGTCTCCCGAACCCGTAGGGTCTACACACTTAAGGTTCGATGACGCTAGGGTTATAGGGAATAGATATATGTGGTTACCGAATGTTGTTCGGAGTCCGGGATGAGATCCCGGACGTCACGAGGAGTTCCGAAATGGTCCGGAGGTAAAGATTTATATATGGAAAGTTGTTGTTCGGGTTCCGGGAAAAGTTCGGGTTTTCTGGTATTGTACCGGGAAGCTTCCAGAAGGTTCCGGAGGATTCCGGAGGGGTTCGGAGGTCCGAAAATTGTTCCACCACGTCCAACACAGCAGCATGGGCTGTAAGGGGGCGCCCTAGCCTTAATGGGCCAGGGGCACCAGCCCCCCCAAGGCCCATGCGCATGGGAGAGGGGAAACCCTAAGGGGAGGGCCTCCAATTGACTTGGGAGGCACTCCTCCCCCCCTTGGCCGCCGCCCCCAACCTTAGATGGGATCTAGGAGGGCCGGCCCCCTTTCTCTCCCCACCTATAAATAGTGGAGGGGTGGGAGGGCAGCCGCACCCCAAGTTCTGGCGCAGCCCTCCCCTCTCCCAAGTACTCCTCCTCTCCCGCGATGCTTGGCGAAGCCCTGCAGGATTGCCACGCTCCTCCACCACCACCACGCCATCGTGCTGCTGCTGGACGGAGTCTTCCCCAACCTCTCCCTCTCTCCTTGCTGGATCAAGGCATGGGAGACGTCACCGGGCTGCATGTGTGTTGAAATGGAGGTGCCGTCCGTTCGGCACTAGGATCTCCGATGATTTGGATCATGACGAGTACGACTCCTTCAACCCCGTTCTCTTGAACGCTTCCGCTTAGCGATCTACAAGGGTATGTAGATGCACTCTCCTCTCTCTCGTTGCTAGTCTCTCCATTGATAGATCTTGGTGACTCGTAGGAAATTTTTGAATTTCTGCTACGTTCCCCAACAGTGGCATCATGAGCTAGGTCTATTGCGTAGATTCTTTGCACAAGTAGAACACAAAGTAGTTGTGGGCGTTGATTTTGTTCAATATGCTTACCGTTACTAGTCCAATCTTGTTTCGACGGTATTGTGGGATGAAGCGGCCCGGACCGACCTTACACGTACACTTACGTGAGAAAGGTTCCACCGATTGACATGCACTTGTTGCATAAGGTGGCTAGCGGGTGCCAGTCTCTCCCACTTTAGTCGGATCGGATTCGATGAAAAGGGTCCTTATGAAGGGTAAATAGCAATTGACATATCACGTTGTGGCTTTTGCGTAGGTAAGAAACGTTCTTGCTAGAAACCCATAGCAGCCATGTAACATGCAAACAACAATTAGAGGACGTCTAACTTGTTTTTGCAGGGTATTCTATGTGATGTGATATGGCCAAAAAGGAATGTGATGAATGACATGTGATGTATGAGATTGATCATGTTCTTGTAATAGGAATCATGACTTGCATGTCGATGAGTATGACAACCGGCAGGAGCCATAGGAGTTGTCTTTATTTATTGTATGACCCACGTGTCACTAAATAACGCCATGTAATTACTTTACTTTATTGCTAAACTGTTAGCCATAGTGGTAGAAGTAATAGTTAGGGAGACAACTTCATGGTGACACGATGATGGAGATCATGATGATGGAGATCATGATGATGGAGATCATGGTGTCATGCCGGTGACGATGATGATCATGGAGCCCCGAAGATGGAGATCAAAAGGAGCAAAATGATATTGGCCATATCATGTCACTATTTGATTGCATGTGATGTTTATCATGTTTATACATCTTATTTGCTTAGAACGACAGTAGTAAATAAGATGATCCCTCACTAAAATTTCAAGAAAGTGTTCCCCCCTAACTGTGCACCATTGCGAAAGTTCGTCGTTTCGAAGCACCACGTGATGATCGGGTGTGATAGATTCTAACATTCACATACAACGGGTGTAAGCCATATTTACACACGCGAAACACTTAGGTTAACTTGACGAGCCTAGCATGTACAGACATGGCCTCGGAACACAAGAGACCGAAAGGTCGAGCATGAGTCGTATAGTAGATACGATCAACATGAAGATGTTCACCGATGATGACTAGTCCGTCTCACGTGATGATCGGACACGACCTAGTTGACTCGGATCATGTAATCACTTAGATGACTAGAGGGATGTCTATCTGAGTGGGAGTTCATAAGATGAACTTAATTATCCTGAACATAGTAAAAAAAACCTTTGCAAATTATGTCATAGCTCGCGCTTTAGTTCTACTGTTTTAGATATGTTCCTAGAGAAAATTTAGTTGAAAGTTGATAGTAGCAATTATGCGGACTGGGTCCATAAACTGAGGATTGTCCTCGTTGCTTCGTAGAAGGCTTATGTCCTTAATGCACCGCTCGGTGTGCTGAACCTCGAACGTGGTCTGTGGATGTTGCGAACATCTGACACACACGTTTTTGATGACTACATAATAGTTCGGTAATGTTAAATGGTTTAGAGTTGAGGCACCAAAGACATTTTTTGAAATGTCGCGGAACATATGAGATGTTTCGAGGGCTAAAATTAGGATTTCAGGCTCGTGCCCATGTCAAGAGGTATAAGACCTCCGACGATTTTCTTAGCCTGCAAACTAAGGGAGAAAAGCTCAATCGTTGAGCTTGTGCTCAGATTGTCTGAGTGCAACAATCACTTGAATCGAGTGGGAGTTGATCTTCCAGAAGAGATAGTGATGTTTCTCCAAAGTCATTGCCACCAAGCTGCTAGAGCTTCATGATGAACTATAACATATCAGGGATAGATATGATGATCCTTGAAGTGTTCATGATGTTTGACACCGCGAAAGTAGAAGTCAAGTAGGAGCATCAATTGTTGATGGTTGCTAAAACCACTAGTTTCAAGAAGGGCAAGGGCAACAAGGGATACTTCATGAAACGGCAAAACAGTTGCTGCTCTAGTGAAGAAACCCAAGGTTGAACCCAAACCCGAGACTAAGTGCTTCTGTAATGAGAGGAACGGACACTGAAGCAGAACCACCCTAGATACTTGGTAGATGAGAAGGCTGGCAAGGTTGATAGAAGTATATTGGATATACATTGAATTAAATGTGTACTTTACTAGTACTCCTAGTAGCACCAGGGTATTAGATACCGGTTCGGTTGCTAAGTGTTAGTAACTCGAAATAAAAGCTACGGAATAAACGGAGACTAGCTAAAGGTGAGCTGACGATATGTGTTGGAAGTGTTTCCAAGGTTGATGTGATCAAGCATTGCACGCTCCCTCTACCATCGAGATTTGGTGTTTGCGTTGAGCATAGACATGATTGGATTATATCTATCGCAATACGGTTATTCATTTAAGGAGAATAATGGTTACTCTGTTTATTTGAATAATACCTTCAATGGTCTTGCACCTAAAAAGAATGGTTTATTGAATCTCGATCGTAGTGATACACATTTTCATGCCAAAAGTTATAAGATAGTAGTGATAGTAGCACTTACTTGTGGCACTGCCATGTAAGTCATATTGGTATAAAACGCATGAAGAAGCTCCATGTTGATGGATCTTTGGACTCACTCGTTTTTGAAAAGTTTGAGACATGCGAACCATGTCTATTGGTGTATACGCATGATGAAACTCCATGCAGATGGATCGTTTGGACTCACTTGATTTTGAATCACTTGAGATATGCAAATCATACCACATGGGCAAGATGACTGAAAAGCCTCGTTTTCAGTAAGATGGAACAAGATAGCAACTTGTTGGAAGTAACACATTTTGATGTGTGCAGTCCAATGAGTGCTGAGGCATGCAGTGAATATCGTTATGTTCTTACTTCACAGATGATTTGAGTAGATACTGAGTATATTTACTTGATGAAACACAAGTCTGAATTATTGAATGGTTCAAGTAATTTCAGAGTGAAGTTGAAGATCATCGTGACAAGAGGATAAAATGTCTATGATATGATCATAAAGATGAGTATCTGAGTTACGAGCTTTGGCACGCTATTAAGACATTGTGGAAATTGTTTCACAATTAATACCGCCTGGAACACCATAGTGTGATGGTGTGTCCGAATATCATAGTTGCACCCTATTGGATATGGTGCGTACCATGATGTATCTTATCGAATTACCACTATCGTTCATGGGTTAGGCATTAGAGACAACCGCACTCACTTTAATAGGGCACCACGTAATTCCGTTGAGACGACACCGTTTGAACTATGGTTTGGAGAAACCTAAGTTGTCGTTTCTTAAAAGTTTGGGGCTGCGACGCTTATGTGAAAAAGTTTCAGGTTGATAAGCTCGAACCCAAAGCAGATAAAAAGCATCTTCATAGGACACCCAAAACAGTTGGGTATACCTCCTAATTCAGATCCGAAAGCAATAGGGATTGTTTCTTGAATCGGGTCCTTTCTCGAGGAAAAGTTTCTCTCGAAGAATTGAGTGGGAGGATGGTGGAGACTTGATGAGGTTATTGAACCATCACTTCAACTAGTGTGTAGCAGGGCACGAGAAGTTGTTCCTGTGGCGCCTACACCAATTGAAGTAGAAGCTTATGATAGTGATCATGAAGTTTCGGATCAAGTCACTACCGTACCTCATAGGGTGACAAGGATGCGTACTACTTCAGAGTGGTACAATAATCCTGTCTTGAAGGTCAAGTTGCTAGACAACAATGAATCTACGAGCTATGGAGAAGTGATGGTGGGCCCATATTCCGACAAATGGTTAGAAGCCATGAAATCCGAGATAGGATCCATGTATCAAAACAAAGCATGGACTTTGGTGGACTTGCCCGATGATCGGCAAGTCATTTAGATAAATGGATCTTTAAGAAGAAGACGGACATGGACGGTAATGTCACCGTCTATGAAGCTCGACTTGTGGCGAAGAGTTTTTGACAAGTTCAAGGAGTTGACTATGATGAGATTTTCTCATCCATAGTGATGCTTAAGTCCGTCGGAATCATGTTAGCATTAGTTGCATTTATGAAATCTTCCAAATGGATGTCAAAACGAGTTTCCTTACCAGTTTTTGTAAGGAAAGGTTGTATGCAATACAATCAGAAAGGTTTTGTCGATCCTAAGGATGCTAAAAGGTATGCTAGCTCCAGCGATCCTTCTAAGGACTGGAGTAAGCATCTCGGAGTTGGAATGTACGCTTTGATGAGATGATCAAAGATTTTGGGTTTATACAAAGTTTATGAGAAACTTGTATTTCCAAAGAAGTGAGTGGGAGCACTATAGAATTTCTGATGAGTATATGTTGTTGACATATTGTTCATCAGAAATGATGTAGAATTTCTGGAAAGCATATAGGGTTATTTGAAAAGTGTTTTTCAATAGAAAACCTGGAATAAGCTGCTTGAACATTGAGCATCAAGATCTATGAGGATAGATCAAAAACGCTAAATGGTACTTTCAAATGAGCATATACCTTGACATGATCTTGAAGGTGTTCAAGATGGATCAGTCAAAGAAGGAGTTCTTGCCTGAGATGTAAGGTATGAAGTTAAGACTTAAAGCTCGACCACGGCAGAAAAGAGAGAAAGGACGAAGGTCGTCCCCTATGCTTTAGACGTAGGCTCTACAGTATGCTATGCTGAGTACCGCACCTGATGTGTGCCTTGCCACATGTCTGGCAAGAGGGTACAAAGGTGATCAAGGAGAGGATCACCAGATAGCGGTCAAAATTATCCTTAGAGGAATAAGGATATGTTTCTCGGTTATGGAGGTGATAAAGAGTTCGACGTAAAGAGTTGCGTCGATGCAAGCTTTAACACCTATCCGAATGACTCTGAGTAGCAAACCGGATACGTATAGTGGAGCGACCATTTGGAATAGCCCCAAGTGGAGCATGGAAGCAGCATTTACAATATGACCTAGAGATTTGCGAAGTACATACGGATCTGAATGTTGCAGACCCGTTGACTGAAACCTCTCTCACAAGCAAAACATGATCAAACCCCAGAACTCATTGAGTCTTAATCACATGATGATGTGAACTAGTTTAATGACACTAGTAAACTCTTTGGATGTTGGTCACATGGCGATGTGACCTATCAGTGTTAATCACATGGCGATGTGAACTAGATTATTGACTCTAGTGCAAGTGGGAGACTGTTGGAAATATGCCCTAGAGGCAATAATAAATTAGTTATTATTATTATATTTCCTTGTTCATGATAATCGTTTATTATCCATGCTATAATTGTATTGATAGGAAACTCATATACATGTGTGGGTACATAGACAACATCATGTCCCTAGTAAGCCTCTAGTTGACTAGCTCGTTAATCAATAGATGGTTACGGTTTCCTGACCATGAACATTGGATGTCGTTGATAACGGGATCGCATCATTAGGAGAATGATGTGCTGGGCAAGACCCAATCCTAAGCCTAGCACAAAGATCGTGTAGTTCGTATGCTAAAGCTTTTCTAATGTCAAGTATCATTTCCTTAGACCATGAGATTGTGCAACTCCCGGATACCGTAGGAATGCTTTGGGTGTACCAAACGTCACAACGTAACTGGGTGGCTATAAAGGTGCACTACGGGTATCTCTGAAAGTGTCTGTTGGGTTGGCACGAATCGATACTGGGATTTGTCACTCTGTGTAACGGAGAGGTATCTCTGGGCCCACTCGGTAGGACATCATCATAATGTGCACAATGTGATCAAGGGGTTGATCACGGGATGATGTGTTACGGAACGAGTAAAGAGACTTACCGGTAACGAGATTGAACAAGGTATCGGGATACCGACGATCGAATCTCGGGAAAGTACAATACCGCTAGACAAAGGGAATTGAATACGGGATTGATTAAATCCTCGACATCGTGGTTCATCCGATGAGATCATCATGGAACATATGGGAGCCAACATGGGTATCCAGATCGCGCTGTTGGTTATTGGCCGGAGAGTTGTCTCGGTCATGTCTACGTGTCTCCCGAACCCATAGGGTCTACACACTTAAGGTTCGATGACGCTAGGGTTATAGGGAATAGATATACGTGGTTACCGAATGTTGTTCAGAGTCCTAGATGAGATCCCAGACATCACGAGGAGTTCCGAAATGGTCCGGAGGTAAAGATTTATATATGGAAAGTTGTTGTTCGGGTTCCGGGAAAAGTTCGGTTTTTTCTGGTATTGTACCGGGAAGCTTCCAGAAGGTTCCGGAGGATTTCGGAGGGGTCCGGAGGTCCGAAAATTGTTCCACCACGTTCAATACAGCAGCATGGGCTGTAAGGGGGCGCCCTAGCCTTAATGGGCCAGGGGCACCAGCCCCCCCAAGGCCCATGCGCATGGGAGAGGGGAAACCCTAAGGGGGACGGCCTCCACTTGACTTGGGAGGCACTCCTCCCCCCTTGGCCGCCGTCCCCAACCTTAGATGGGATCTAGGGGGGCCGGCCCCCTTCTCTCCCCACCTATAAATAGTGGAGGGGTGGGAGGGCAGCCGCACCCCAAGTTCTGGCGCAGCCCTCCCCCTCTCCCAAGTACTCCTCCTCTCCCGCAGTGCTTGGCGAAGCCCTGTAGGATTGCCACGCTCCTCCACCACCACCACGCCGTCGTGTTGCTGCTGGACGGAGTCTTCCCCAACCTCTCCCTCTCTCCTTGCTGGATCAAGGCATGGGAGACGTCACCGGGCTGCATGTGTGTTGAACGCGGAGGTGCCGTCAGTTCGGCACTAGGATCTTCGGTGATTTGGATCACGACGAGTACGACTCCTTCAACCCCGTTCTCTTGAACGCTTCCACTTAGCGATCTACAAGGGTATGTAGTTGCACTCTCCTTTCTCTCGTTGCTAGTCTCTCCATAGATAGATCTTGGTGACTCGTAGGAAAATTTTGAATTTCTGCTACGTTCCCCAAAAGTGTGGAGCACATCCATGTTGCGGCAACGAAGTTCTTCCCTCTGCTGCGAAGAGAGGAGTTCGGGATGGTACTCCTCGTGAACGCGTGACGGATTGCCGCCACCATCCCCGCCGTCTTCATGGCGGAAACCAGGCGGACTTCGTGGTCCATCGACCATCAATACTTCAGCCGCAGGGTCGCTGCTATCGTACTCGGATGTGGTCTCGACGGAGCCAGTCGACAGATCGAACAGGCAGTGGAGAGTTTCGTCGGGCTCGATTGCCGCGACTTGATGGGTGGCCGAATGTCGAGCCACCGCGTGCTTCACCCACCGCTGAAGCCGCGACCGACCGGATCGCTTGCGGCGGCGAACAGCGGGGAGAGAAGACACCATCGAAGCCGACCGATACTGGGTCAACGGCTGCCGGAGAAGGACGCCGCGAACGCACGTGCGAAAGTGTGTTGCCCCTCAGACGGGGAGCGCCTCGACATCAAGGGGAGCTTCATGAAGCCAAGCAGAGTCGTCGGCGATGAAAATGAGCGCGCCGAGACGGATCTCGCGGCCCTCAGCCATTCCACCGCCGGAAACCATGATGATGGGGATCGAAAAAATTGCAACTTCACCAACAAGTCGCTAAGACACCTGCCCCACGGTGGGCGCCAACTGTCGTGGTTTTAAGACTGACAGTAGAAAGGGGGGTAGGTATAGAGAGGCAAGATCCCAGCTATGGTGAAGGTGTACACACAGGATTTACGAGTTCAGGCCCTTCGCGGAGGAAGTAATAGCCCTATGTCTCGGTGCCCGGAGGCGGTCGACTGGATTATATGTGTGTGATGTTACAGGGGGTGCCAACCCTTGTCTTAGAGGAGGGGGGTGGCTTATATAGAGTGCGCCAGGACCCCAGCCATCCTCCATTACAAGGGACTTAATGTACATAAAGTAGGGGCGTTACTGATAACGCCAGCCTTAAGAGTTATTAATGATCTTAAAGACTACGGAGTGAATGTCCGACCGTTGCAGTGCTGAGTGACTCCTGGCCTTCAGTAGGTCGAGTGATTCTTCATATGGTTGAGTGACAACAGGCAGGGGGACACCTGAGTGATATGACTGGTCGAGTGGATTGCACTCGACATCTTTGACTGGGGGTTCTTCGCTGCCTCTTGAACTTCTTATCTTCTAGGGTAGTGACCTTGGGTAGGACGTATAGGTCAGGCCTATGACCCTACCCCAAGTATGTATCCTCATCAGCGGCGGTCCGGAGGTCCTGGTTTGCGTCAGGTTTGCAAGAGTTCGGATGCCCGGACGCGTCTACGGATAATAGGGTTTCATGTTGAATGCTAAACTACGTCCGGACAGCTTGGTTTGAACGTTTGTGGGCTATTTGAGGGTCCGCTTGAAGATGCCCTTACATACAATATTTTCATTTGAACCGTTTGCAACACATTTCTTTTTGTAGCTCATTCATATTTCTTATTTAGGTTGCTTTATTTCTGTTTTTCACATATTTACCGTATAAGGTTTGAATGATGGAGGCCATTAGGTGCACATTTATGATTATTGAGAAAAAAATCAGTATGCACCATGCAAGATGCAAATACTTCGCATTTTTGTTGCATTGCTGGTGTATAGTTCAAAATACAGAGAAAGTTAAAGCTAATATGAATATTGAGAAAACATTACTGTAGTTTTTGGTGAATGGTAAGGATCTTAATGTGTGGCAATGGAAAACTAGCAATATTGTCGGCAGTGGAGGAGCTAGGTAAAATTGTTTGGGGGGGGGGGCAAATAGAAAATGTGGATGCTTGGGGGTGGGGGGGGGGGCAAAAGTCTATATTTCTTCTAATCTTCCTCTCCAAATTTTTTTCCTTCACATAATTTAACCAGGCTGGGGGGGGGGGGGGGGGGGCGCATGGCCCCTGCAGACCACAACATAGCTCCGCCGCTGATTGTCGGCACGCCATACAAAATAATAGAGTCCACATACTGCTTTCTAGCATTATCTCTTCCCCTTCTCCTCGTCCACTGGCGTCTTCCATTAGTAACAAAAGATGTAAATATTTATGTGATCCACTTAAGTCTCGTGGACTCTTCTTCCACTCGGCACATCAATGCCCGTATTGCAATTTCATTTTTAGAATTTTGGAATGTCATGCCTCTGTCGTTTGTTCATTTTCTAATTATGTTTTCTTCTAATTACCTCTATCATTTGGTCATCTCAGGCATTATAAATACCATTGTATATTCATAGAAAATTTGCTAAAACATTCTCTTGTACTCACTTTTTCATAGCTCGTTCATCGAAACTGACTTAAACTTGACATATTTTTTGCTCACAAATCTTTAAAGTCAATTCCAAACACATGAACCAAAATATACATAGTAGGTAAAGTACATGGTTGGAATCATAGATTTTGAATGTTTATTCTATTTTCCATCTGTTTTCAATTGTTCTTTCAAGTTAACATAACTGACATGAGGCTTACAGCTGCACTCTCCGAACTGATAGCTGTGTCATTTCAACAGTTCATCATGTAAGTTTTGTTTACAAACATACGGCCATACACATTGCCCTTATTTTTGCAATCCGAGGGCCTGATTGCTACTCCCTCCGTTCCAAAATAGATGACTCGACTTTGTATTAATTTATTTTGGAACGGAGGGAGTAGATCGCATTATTTTCCATGTTGTATCTTTTGGAGGAGCTCTAGATCACCTACTGTTATTGTACCAACCTCTGATTAATCACATTCTTGCTTCTCTGTAGATTCATGTCCAACAATCAGCCACAACCTTTGATCTGAAATTGATCCTCCTTAGAAGAGCTGTCAGCCTATTGCATCATCGGTTAAAAAAGGCAGCTAAATGATAGGACGTGTCGCAACTTGCATATTTTGTCGGAAATCGTTCAAACCTGGCATGGATCCTTACCACGGGCATGGCCCCTGCCTACAAAAGTTTGGGTCATTTAAATTTTTTCAAAACTAGACCATGTTCAATGGAGGGTGCACCCGGATGGGCATGCCCATGGTAGGCAACCATGCTAGGTTTAACAATTTCCGACACCATATGTAAGTTGCGACATGTTCGACCATTTTATCGGTCTTCTTTTACTAAGAAAACTTCAGAAAATGCAGAACTTGTCAAAAACCAAATCAACTTGGCATGGTGCCCTGAATTGCTCATAAAAGGCCATGGGAAAAATTAGGTCCATTACTTCTTCTTTTTTGCTGGGGAAATTGGGACCATTTCAAAGATATTGAAAAATAATGTGCTCTCAGAAGAATCATTCTGACCTTACCGAATAATCTCCGTTAAACATGGTGTTTTTTGGACATCCTTGAAATGACCCCAACTAATAAATACAAAGGGATAAAATTGAAAACCGTAAGTATTTTTTAAAAGCATTTAATAAAAAAATAGAAAAAATAATTTGGAACCATTAGTTTAAAAAGTTAGTTAAAACATGTATTTTGGTATTAAAAAAAGAGAAAAGTGAATTAGTAAAATAAGAAATGAAATGAAAAAGATAGAAAAGAAAATAGAACGCTTAGGCCTTGGCCTAACTAGGCGACGACATTGCTCTCGTCGGGCGCGTGTGGGCCCGGTCCAAGAGCTCACATATTTGAAAAAAGTTCATCAATTTTTTTACAAAATATTCATGGATCTGAAAATTTTCAAAAAAAAGTTCACTAAGGAAATTTGCCAAAAGGTTTTCTCGGTTTTGGGAACCTTGGCTTCCCAGCCATTTTTTCCGGCTTTGGGACATTCTCGAAGGTCGTGAACCGTGTTTTTTCTTTTTCTCTTTTTATATTCTCTCTTGTTCATTTTTTGTCTTCTTTGACTTTTCGTTTATTCTGTTTATTGTTTCTATTTCTCATAAATTAAATTTTTTCGGAATTCATTTTTTTTTTCATATTCTTCTGGAATTCCAAATTCGCTACTGTTTTTTTAAAAAATGTACATGTTTTAAATTTTTGTTATTTTATAAAAAAAATGTTTGTGTTTTGACATTCTGAGCAAGTTTGAAAGGCATGACATTTTTTTTGAAATTTATGCACAATTTTAAAAAACAAACATTAGTCTTTTATGAACAAAACAGGAAAACTAGAAACCGTAACAAAAACCGTGCAAAAAAACATAAACCAAAGAGTGAAGGTGTTGTGTTTTTTTTTCTTGGCGTTGTGTCTCTCGAACAAGAAGAAGAAAACAAGGTTAGTAAGCATATTAGATGTGCTAGCCCAGATGGTTTGTGCGGTTACATGTAGTGCGTGAGTGCTGTAGTTCGAATCCAGCCGACGACATCCATTTTTTAATGATTAAAACTAAAAAAGCTAAATGGGCTGAGCCCATGTGGGAGGGCTGTTCGCCGGGTATTATACGAACCTACAACGTATACGTAGAAAAGTGTCCATACTATTCTTTATACGTTTTGTGAGGGGGGGTGTACCGAAGCATTGCTGACTCGATAAATGTGTCTTGCTACATACATACGCACTGCATTAGACAAGAAAGAACATAGTGCCAAACACATGACACAAAGTTCCTTTGTACACCTGTACAAATACAATAACGAATGTCTAGAAATGAAAACGGGGAAAACAAAAAACAGCATGTGCTAGTATCTTGCTTGATCAGACTGACCTACAATTATCGCCTTTAAGAAAAAAAATACTCCTATTACTTTCCATCCACTAACCTTGGAAGAAGGAAAGGAAGACTCATGCAGTATGCTGGTCATAACATCCAAGGCTCTCATCCGGATCACGCGGCACTTCTCGAGCCCATGAGGGTCACACAGGCTGAAGGTGACGACTGACGAGCTTCTTCTTTCTCTTGATCCAATCGCACAACTTCTTGGCCTCCTTTGCCATACCCTTGAATCGAATCCAAGACATTCATCTTTTGCAACCAGTACGTGCCACTATGAATAGTCCGGCAATTCACAGAAAAGAAATGGATAGACATATACTCCCTCTGTAAACTAATATAAAAGTTTTTAGATTACTAAACTAGTGATCTAAACACTCTTATATTAGTTTACAGAGGGAGTACTTGTTAAAATTCAGCGCATTTTGGAAGGCAGGCACGTACCACCATTGCAGCAGCGGGGGCAATAGACTGCTGTCCTTTGAGGTTGTTGGCAAGGCCCAAGGCGCACGTGCGGATCATGCTGCTATGCTGGATTATGTCGTCAAAAGGCGCCGCGCCATGCTTCAGCAGCTCACACATCAGGTCAGCCTCTCTGATGATACACTTGAAGCCAATTTTTTTGCATCAGTCAAAAGACCACAGAAAGAATCGAACGAAATACGCTAAGATTGAGAGGGATAGCATTCCAGTGGTAACATACAAAAATAAATAATTTGCTTTGTTCAGGCAAGGAAGGCACATACCACAAGAGCAACGGCAGTAGGAACACACAATTCACCCCCTGCGCCGTAGATTGAAAGTGCAAACTGCTTGATAAGGCTACTCTGAATGGTAGTGCTGATTGGTAAAGTGGCATCCAAGCTACGTTCCACTCGAGTCTTCCACTTGGACAGGAGTTCCTCCTCCGTCTTGATACACTACTTGAAAAAAAACGCCAATTTGAAATATGTCGGCGCAAAAAGTTTCAGTTAGGTAACTGATGGTTACTTACCAATTTGGCAACAGCAGTACCCATGTCAGCAGCAGCGGTGATTTGCGAATCCCCGGGAGTTTCGTTTGCAGCAGCAGCATCGGCGACCAACTCATGAGCATTGCAGTTATAGTACTCCTCAAGGTAGCTGCTATAGTAAGACCACTTAATGGAATCGAGCAGTGGTAGCAGCCTTTCCCACCCCCATAGTTTCTCAAAAAGATCTTCTGAAACAAAACATTACCCAATTCTTTTTTACATACGAAGCGTATTGCAAGGGAAATGTGAAGAGCCCATAATAACCATAATTGTGGTGATTAGCTTGTCTGTTACCTTCTTTCCTCTTCTCACTCTTTTCACCACCTTTAATATTTTTCTTATACTGAGAATTCAACACATCTGGAATGCCGCCCCTGGTGATCATACAGTGAAATGGTATAGCATTACCATCACAATGCTTCTTACCATCAAGAAGTAACAAACTAATTCTCTTCAACCACCTATAGCTGCATCAAGAAGGAAGAAACAAATGGAACATCCATACTAGATGTCAGCAGCAACTGCGATTTGCAAATCCTGGGGAGTTTGGTTGGCAGCAGCAGCAGCATCGGCAATGAACCCGTAAGCATTGCGTTTGTAGTACTCCTCAAGATAGCTGCTATAGTCAGACCACTTAACGGAACCGTATAGTGGCAGCAGCCTTTCCCACCCCATAGTTTCCCAAAAAGATCTTCCAAAACAAAACATTACCCAAAAAACATTACATATGAAGGATATTGCAAGGGAAATATGAAGAGCCCTTATAGTAACCAAAATTGTGGTGATTAGCTTCTCTGTTACCTTCTTTCCTTTCTCACTCTTTTCACCACCTTTAATACTTTTCTTATACTGAGAATTCAATACATCTGAAATGCCGCCCCTGGTGATCGTACAGTGAAATGGTATATAGTATCACAGTGCTTATTATCAAGAAAAAACAGATAAATTCTCTTAAACCACATATAGCTGCATCACGAAGAAGAAACACCCATACCCTGTGATGTTTGCTGCTCCAGCAGCAGCAATGCCGTCCCCGTCACCACCAGGACCATTTCTACTAGCAGGTTCTTCTTTATCAATCTTGTGCCCAGCAACAGCAGAAGACTCTTCTAGTCTGTCAATCATAGCATTAAAAGTTTGGTACCGGATCCTGCGGCTGTCCTCAATCTCATCAGGTACGGAATAATGACATAAATCAACAGGCTTGTTATTTTCACTTATCCACGCACATATAATTCCGGTCTCCTTGGCAATACCCTTAAATTGAAGCAGCCCATCAGTTTGCAGTTAGTGCCCATAATTAAGCTACTAGTAGTAAAAACAAAATTGTGCAAAGTGCAGTTCATAACGCTCAAGAATGGATGGATGATAATGTTATGTTCGACAGATGGCCCGCAAGGCTCATACATAGGTGATCATCAATTTGACAGATGGATGGGTGGTAATATTAGGTGGGTTTTTGAAGGCAGGCAGGCACGTACCAACATGGCAGCGGATGCGGCAACAGAATTGTCCGAGGTGCAGTTCATAAGGCTCAAGGCACAAGTGCGTATCTCTCTGCTCTGGTCGATTAAGTAATCATCAACCGGATCATTGCCACACCTCAACAACACATGCGTCAGGTCAGCTTCCTTTGCAATACACTTGAAACCATCGTTTTGCATTAGTACAATGAAAATAAAGTCAATCAAAATAATCCATATCCAATCCAACTCGCCAAGGCGAATTTGGGTGCCAATTTATCCTTTATATAGGAACAAAGCTGCCAAGTTCCTCCCATATATACTCCATGCGTAAAGAAATACAAGAGCGTCTAGATCACTAAAATAGTAGTGATCTAAACGTTCTTATATTTCTTTACGGATAGAGTAAGTATTAACTAGTCTCTCTCCCCTCTAAACAGGATGTTACCTCCCTTTCCATTTAAAATGATTGTCCAAGTCAGTAAAAATTACTCCCTTTACGTTTTTGACACTACACTAATGTAAAAATCATTCTTATATTATGGGACACAGGGAGTACTAGGTAATTAGGATGCAGAGAAAGGAGTGCTTAACATTTAATGATGAAATGATCCGAGAAGGGCATCCCCCCCTCCCCCGCGCCGCCCTCCTCTGGCGACACGGGGGCGCCCCTGTCGTGCCGCCGCTCCTCTCCCTCCCTCACACCCTGTCTCGCCGCCACCTGAGGAGGCCGCTGGCAAAGGCCGCGCGCGCTCCGGGGAAGGTGGTGGCGAGGCGCTTCTCCTGCTCCGCGCGTCCGTTTCGTCAGAGGAGGGGCAATGGGATGCGTCAGATTGGATCGGGAGGCCGGCCTCGGAGGCGGACGGAGGCGCCGCTCGTCGGCGTCGTCTCGGAGTCCCTGCCGGCCAGTCCCGACCCCCCTATGTGCAGCGCCTCGTCGCTGCTTGCTCGGGCGCTGACTGGTCAGGGGCGGGGGCGGATCTGGGGCTCCCTTCCCAGATCCGGACGGTATTGGCTGGGGCGCGAGGTTGTGGCGGGCGGCAGGTGTGGTTGGGTGTGTGCGATCTGGGCGCCGGCCGCGGCGGCGTCGGAAGGGTGGTCGTGGTGGAGCAGCGCATGACGGTGCTGGCCTGGTGCTCGTTTGGCTGCGTAGTTGGGCCGTCTAGGTCCGGCGCTGTCCAGATCTGCCATCCTCGGCCGCTGGGTCGGCAAGGACTCTGCTCCTGACGATGAGCTACATGCGTGGAGGTGTCTCCGTCCGGTGGCGTGGTGGCGGCTCGCTGCTGGCTGCATGGCGGTGCGTGGCTGGGAGATGGAGGTTGCTGCCGGTGGCGGTGCTTGGTGGGGCGCTCATGGCGCCCAGTGCATCCTGTGGCTGCTGGTGCTGCCATGAGGCGCGGGCGATGGTGCGGTGTGCCATTAATAATCTAATCACAGGGTGTGTGAATGCTCAACTCGGTGAAAGCCATGCTCTGTCCAGAGCCGACGACAGTGACGCCCGTGGGCGCCACTACCCTTCCTGGAGGCGTCATCAAAATGTTGATTTCACCACCCTTTGCCCGACCTAGGAGGAAACTCTGCTTCCAGGTCTACCTGGAACTGATGATGGCGGCGCAACCGTGCGCCGCGCCCCTTCTTGAAGGTATCATCGAGAAGTTGGCTAGGTTGTTTTGTTGGTTAGCTGCAAGCAGTGGGGTTGTCGGTGGTGGTGGTGTGACTGGTTTGGGGTAATGGTGGTGCGTGTCGGGGTCTGGCAACAACACTCCTCCGTGCTGTGGAGCGGCCATCTCTACCCCGTATGCATGTCCTTGGTGGTGTTCTGTAGGGATTTGGCGGCGGTGCCTTTGTGTCGTCCCTCTTGCTGTGCAAGCTCAAGACCTTCTCATGGCTACCGTTGTGTTGATGCGAGCTTCGTGCTCTTGGTGTTGCTTTGGTCATCTTTGCTCAATGCCGCGCAAATAGCCTCCCCAACTTGCTAATCGTCCTGAACTTCATTAGCGGAGCTCGTAGTCAAGGTTCGTACGTGGCACTCGTTGACTATGGTGCTCCTGTGTTGCGCCGTGGGTTCGGTATGCATGCCAGTGCGGTGCGTTAGGTTCCTTGCAAAGTCTTGGTATTGTGTCCCTCGACATTACCCCACAACTACTTGTGTCTTTTATGGTGTTGGTCTTGTTAATCTGCTAGCTATGTCCTGCCTTTGGTGGGCGCCCTACTCTTCTCATCTTCTAGTAACCTTGTTACTTGTACGGTTTTTGGCCCGGTTTTTCTTATAAACGGAGCCAAATTGTTTAGGTTTTCGATTTGGTTTTCCTTATAAACCGGATCACTCTCTGGCATAATAGCCACTTTGAGCAATATATTCAGGTGGAGGGACTCCTCCCCCGGTGATTCTCAAAAAAATAATAATAATTATGAAATGATCAAAGACAAGATAATTGTTTGGTGTGTTCTTATGGAACGTACCAACAAAGCCGAACCGTGCAGATTGGAAAAGCCACGACCTGCTGCGTGGACGACTGAACGTGCACGCTCGTGGATCAGGCAACTCAGAAGGGTCGATTTCCTCATCGGCAGGATAACATCCTTTTGAGATTTCATCTGGGTCTTCCACTCGGACACAAGCTGCTCCTCACTGATGAGACACTGCTTGAAAAACCATAAAAATTAAAAAGAAGCAGGATATGTATAATTGGTGGCAGGAGGTTTATTTTGCTTACAGTCTGAGCTAGAGCAGCTATGCTGCTAACAGCATCGACATTCCGACGGCGATACTCCTCGAGGTAGGCACTGTAGTCGGACCACGACAAGGCGGAATCCCCGATGGATAGCAGTCTGTCCCATCCCCATAGTTTCTCCAAGAGATCTTTCGTCGATCCAACAAGTGAAACAACATAATTAAGTAAGATTCCAGCACTGACGAACAAAGGAAGAAGCATGTTACTGTAGATGGCAATGCAAGCAATGGATGCTGGAGTTTGGTTCCTAGATAGAGTTGAACCATGGTACTTGACGATATGTGCGCTCGGCATCTCCTTTGTGACTGTGCCGGACCTCTCCATGTCTTGGATGAGACCGGTGAAGTACTCCCTGTCCTCTGCCTCTTCTTCCCTGCGCGCGGCCTCCATCCGCATCTTGTTGGCCATGTCCTCGAAACGCCTGCTCTTGGCCTCCATCTGATCGGCCTGCTTCTTCGTCGCGGTGTCGCCGAAATGCGCGCAGCTGAAGGGGTGCTCTGATCGTGCCCCAGCCGGGTCCAAACTCCAAAGTTACGGCGTCGCCGACAGAGCAGTCACCAAGGACGGAGATCACGGCCGGAGAGGCGGCTAGTACTACTTTACTATACTATCTCGTCTCGTCTGCGGGGATGCAAAGGCGCATGCAGTCGAGTTTGTTGGACGTGCCGCGGAAATCAGACCTGATGCGGGGGAGGGGAGAACGCCCGGCCGAACGGGTAGCGAGGGAAAACGAAGCCTTCACTTTCCATTTGCATGGCAAAGTCAAAATCTGGTCAAATCAGTCTTAAAAGATCTTCTTGAATCATCACCACGATCAGTACCGAGGCATCGTCGTCCCATCCGTAGTGTTAATTAACCGAGACTTCTTGGGAAACAACGGAAAGGCCCTTAAAATCCCACTCTAAACCCCCAAAACCAGCAGATCCACTCCTGTCCGGTGACCCCTGTCATTCCAAAACTCCCAGCCTTCCTTTCCTTCCCTCAACAGCTCGCGGCCATGGCGAACGCCGCGCAGCGGCCATGCAGCATCTGCATGGAGCCCATGGCGCCCTCGGAGGCCCACCGCGGCGGGAGCGCCTGCGCGCACGCCTTCTGCGGGGCGTGCCTGACGGGCCACGTCCGCGCGAAGCTCGAGTCCGGCCGCGCCGGCGCCGTGGGGTGCCTCGACGCGGCGTGCGCCGGAAAGCTCGACCCGGAGCTCTGCCGCGCCGCGCTCCCGCGCGACCTGTTCGAGCGGTGGTGCGCCGCGCTGTGCGAGTCCATGTTCGCCGGCGCGCGGCGGACCTACTGCCCGTTCCCGGACTGCTCCGAGATGATGGTGGCTGACGGCGACGGCGACACCGTGACGCAGTCCGAGTGCCAGGTATGCAGGCGGCTGTTCTGCGCCCAATGCCGCGTGCCGTGGCACGCCGGCGTCGACTGCGCCGCGTACAGGCACCGGGACACGGCCAGGGAGGATGCGATGCTGATGGAGATGGCCGCGGGGAGGAAGTGGAGGAGGTGCTCCAAGTGCCAGTTCTTCGTGGAGAAGACCGACGGCTGCTTGCACATCACATGCAGGTAATTAAATCTTCTTGCGAAATTCTATGAAGATGATTTTTGTTGCATCAAAATTGATCGAGATGGTGGTAAAATTAATTGGCAGGTGCGGCTACCAGTTCTGCTACGGGTGTGGCTCGCAGTGGGCTACGTCTTGTTCCGGCGGCTGCACCAATTAGGCCATATATGTATATCCTGAGATTATATCAATGCTCAGATGCATGGAAGGATGATTATCATGTTGTCGGGATATTTGTGGCCAGTTTGCGAATTGGTTGAGGATGATATTTTGATTGAGGATGATAACACTAAGCTAGTAAGAGGTGGTCTTAATTATTTGGCCATGATCGAGGAAATGAAATGATCCATGCTTTAGCCAGTTTATGGATTTGTTAGTCGTTGCTATGTGTCACAGTGATTGTTTGCTGAATGCGTTATAATGTTGTAGCTTATCAGATGATATAACTAATTATGTCAGCTCTACTAACCTATACAATAATCAAATGCAACAAACCGTATGTATTTCCAATATCAGTTCTCATATTATTAATCCAAGTGTTCATGTTTCATACAATCAAATTTTCTTGAATATTGCAACCAATTCATGTACCAACGTGCAAGGTATAATCTAGTTTCTTGAAACGGTGCACCTACTTTCTGATAAAAGATTAAATCAAGTGAGATATATGGGATACACATATTTTAATGATAGTACATGGTCCATCCTCTTACTCTGGTGGTTGGCTGCCGGTGCCTCTTCGCGCGTTGTATTGTGTTGCTCCACACTTCGCCGCTCGAGGAAGCACAATATGTAGCATAGGCGTCGATCTGTCATGGTCCCTACCTTTCTCTCCCTTCTCTCATTCGTCTGGTCGGTGATGCACCCCCCCCCCTCTCTCTCTTTGCTCACCACCAATCATGTATCCTACATAGCTAGATTGACCCGGTGGAATCATGCATGAGACAACCGTGGATAAGAGCGAGAACCTCGTTCGCTTGAACCAGAGCAGACGAGGAGGATTTGGGGATCAGTTGGTTATCTTTTTGTTGCTTGATGAAATCTGTTTTGTTGAACTTGCAGCAGCTTATTCAATAAAGTTGAAATGGAATTACGCCTACAAGTAGCAAAAGTCATTTATGATCACACAACCCAAATAAATAGATAATAAACTTTGCCATCACATGCTTGATGAGCTTCTTCTTTTGCTTGCTTAAGCCTTGCAAACTTGCAGTAATATGATTGGAGACTTGAAGTGAGTGGCAAGAGATAGCAAATAAATTATAGAATAATGTCAAATCTTGGCATAGCTCATGTGAGGTTTGTGATTAACTGAAACACTTCAAGCATGAAGCATGTATACCTCAAAAAATTAGTACAATGGCAAGGTAGAGACATGTTGACACTTGATGCATGATTCATCATAATATTGCAATGAGTTCAGAACTCACGAGATAAAACTACATGTGAGTTCACATCTTGCATAAGTGATATTTGTAGCCTCCTCTTTGGAGTCGTCTTCTTTGCTAAAGCTGCAGTGGGTATCCTCTCTAGACTAGTTCTAGTTTGTGATGAAATACTTCTCCGAGAAAGAAAGCAAGGAGGATGCACATATACATGCTATCAAATTTATATAAGTATTTTGTTTCTCATTTTTTTACATTGTCGAACATGTAACTATTTGTTGTTTACCTTCTAGCGAATACGCCCGGATTGTCGTGTAGTATTTGTTCTCTACCTAGCTTTTGCGGGTTGCTAGATTCACCTATCATAGCTTTTGTATTGCTCTTTATAGGTTTTCTATTCTTAAAATTAAAGAAAACAAGCTTTATTTTTTGGCATGAGGTGATAATTTAAGCTTTGAACGAAAAAAATGACAATTGCCTTCTCTTGGTTCTAAGTGAGCACTTGTAACTAGCTTGCCTATGACCCTTTGTGCCACATTTCTTGCAAGTCACTAGGCCTCTAATCATTTTCTTCACCTTGCATTTGTGGGAGTAGTGCTACCATTCTTGGAACCTTTCTTCATGTGGCCACCTTCAAGGCAATCCTTTAATCCTCATTTTTCTTTATCTTCTTTTATTTCTAGTCTTAAGTATTGTCACCACAACAAATGGAAGCTCCAACCATGACCACTATGATTTTTTCTATCGCTGGCTCAATCTATCTCCCATAAGAGCCTTGAAATTATCCACAAAGTAGTACTAATGCACAAAACTGTTCAAGGCATTTTTGTGAGCTAGTTCAGCAACATGCAAGTCCTCAAAGTCTCTGCTCAAGTTGTAGAAAACTCTCGATATATTATTAGTGATGTAGTCACACTTGATTCCCGGAATGAAGACATACCTTATCGATTTGAGAGTGATATCGACTTAATCAAAGTCATACCTCATTTGATTCTCCAATAGTTGTGTCCATAAGTTACGTGAACACGTCTTTCATATAAGCCATTGCGGCAGAAAACGTCCTTCTGAAACCCCGGGACCTCTTTGCAAAATTATTCATAAGGTGAAAAAACATTCCCCTTGTTCAACATTATAAAATATATTCTTCATTGCATTCTATAAGCCTTTGCAAGCATTTTTAAGTTGATCCATAAACCAAGTTCGATTGTGTTCAGTATCAGAAGCTATAAACAATAGGCAAGTGGATACATCCAATTGTGGCCATCAATTACCCTCAGCTACAAAAATCCAACTCTACTTCCAAAGGCTTAGAGAATGCGGTGGAGAATGTATTTCCCAATGCTGAATAAAGGGAATGTTTTCCCATGTTATGGGGAATTTTGTGAAATGGTTCCGTGTGTTTGGAAGGGTGTATCTTGTGGCATGGGCTTATATGGGAGAGGTGTTCACAGAACATATGGAAGCAATTATTTGATAATAAAATGGGGTATGGCTTTTGTTAAGTTAGTGCATACTCTCAAGTGGGCGAGGTGTGTCTTCAATCCAGACATTAAGTGTGAGCTCATCTCTAGTAACATAGGAGGGGTTTCCAACAACTGGTTCAGAGATATTACGAACTTATTGCTGAACTAGCCGACACGATTAGAGGGATGATCATGGGTCTCTAGAGGACAAGGAGAAGGCTTGGAGGAAGACTGCCATTTGGACCGATCCTACTTATGGGGAAGAGGGAAAATACTAGAGGTTTGGGGAACTTGAAAGTTGTGAAATCTGTTAACTAGAGTGTAGAGATTTGATAAAATATCAAAACTTATTGAAAGGCATATTGTGAAGCTCAATCATAAGATGTGTAGTTTTGCCTTGAAGGGCAGAACACATACAAGCAATGTCAACATGTCTTGCCTTTGTGTCATCATAAAAGGGAGTAGATCTTGAACAGTTTATGCATATGTGTACTATGTGGGCAGATTCAAGGATGTTATATGGGAGAGAGATTGAGCCAATGATAGAGAAATCACAATGGCCACGAGTGGATCTATCATTTGATGTGGTGCCACCACTTCAAAATAGAAATAAAGAAGGACAAAAAATGGAGGATTCAAAGGATGTGTTAAGGAGGTCACAAGGTGTCACTGATGATAGCACTGGTCCCACAAATGCCAAGGGGAAGAAAATGATTAGATGCCTAGTGATTTGCAAGAAATTTGGTTAAAAGTATCATAGGCAAGCTAGTTACAAGTGTCCACTTAATTGAACCCAAAAAGACAATTGGCATTCTTTCATTCAAAGCTTGAATTATCACCTCATGACAAAAGTTTATTGTTTAATTCAAGAAAGAGGAAGCCTAAAAGGAACAATACATAAGGTATGCAAGGTGAACCGAACACCCCACAAAGGCCAACTAGAGAACAAATACTACGGGACAGTTAAGCCATGCATTAGAAGGCAATCAACGAATAGTTATATGTTTAGCAATGTAAAAAACAAAACAATTTTCTTATATATAAATGCCATAACATATATGTGCAATTGCCTTGCTTTATTGCTAACAGAGGGTATTTATTCACAAACCAGCATAACTACTCCAGAGAGGATACTAGTTGCAGCTCTAGCAAAGAAGATGGCTACAAAGAGGAAGCTACCAATTGGATGACAAATCTCCATTAAATTTACTATTCAAGCTGTGCATCCACATGGGCTGCTCTTTTAAGCGTTATCTTCAGTTGCCTATAAAAATGCAAAAGTACATCACCTATTGGTATATTTTTTACCAATATTACTTGGTATCAAGGTTACGTGAAATCCTTGAAATCGAATTGGGATATATGAGACGGCCTCCACGCTCACGATACATATTATAAATTAGAAAGTAGTATCAAAGCCTAAGTATACTAAAACGCCATGATCCACAAGAACCTTGGATCGACAATATTTGTGAGACGACACTAAGAAACCATATGTGTTTCCGAATGATGATAAGCATCCTACTGATTTTGCAACATGCTAGACAAAAAACAATTTGAATTGAAGAATTCCACCATACCTCCTTGCTTTCTCCTTCCACAAACATAAGACTTCCAATGCATCGGCATGTACCTCTTGCATGGATATAACACCTGTTGATTTGTTAAATCTGGAAAAGCTATTGAACTTCATTCTTGTGCACAATTAAACGCCATGTCTAACAAATGTTGACTTCCACCTGCCAAAACAATGGTTTAAACTATAGTAAACATACAATCTGTCATATGTACCTCAGTACTCGAGTTTCTACATGAATGTATAGCTTATTGTGTTGAAAATCTACAAAGATAGACTAGTGTAATCGGAAATCCAACTCGGTGCCGAGGCTCATCTGCTCCCGCTCAGAAAAAAATCAAAACAAATACTAGAGAAATTCAAAAACATCCAAATTTTTTGTGTGTGGTAGATAATTTGATTCGTGAGGTCGGCTTCAAATTTCAACTCATTTGGACATCTGAGTAGCTCTCGGCAAAAAAGACCAATTGCGTCAGAACAGTGCGTGAATAGTAAACTTTTTTACAGACCTTGAATTTGTCTTTTTTTTCCGAGAGCTTCTCAGATGTCCAAATGAGTTGAAATTTGGAGCAGACCTCACGCATCAAATTATCTAGCACACAAAAAAATGGATTTTTTTTGAATTTTTCTAGTATTTGTTTTGATTTTTTTCTAAGAGTGGGTGCAGATGAGCCGGGAGCAGAAACTCCGCGTCCGTGTTGCATAGAGGCTCTTTATCCGAACTACATTTGCTAGCACCAAAAGATAAGAAATGGTCGTGAACTAAATAAATATGAAAGTGGTTAATTGAAAATACCACACTACTATGGCACCAATTCTTTGAAACCGTGATATGCATATAAAATGGCATTTGGTGCATCTTAGCTAATAATAGTACATGTGTTGAGTCTGTAAAAATAATTAAGAAGTTTTGAAGATGTAATGTAAGGTTTGGTAACCGCAGCCCATATTTACATTTAGAGGGATATGCAAAACTTGAAAAAGGAAAATGGAAGACACTATTATAGAAGTACAGAGTGTCCATTGCTAACCTCCAACTTTTGTCATATCCGAATCAGATCACCACTACAATGACTTCAAAGCATTTTCAATTTGAAACCGTACACCAAAATATTTCAGCTAGTACAATGGAGAATTTCCAATTCCTAGTAGATAGATGTTCAGGTTGTAGTATTCTCCACACAATCATTTGAGAATCTTCTTATGCTCATGCAGAGATTGATAACGCATAATGTGCATATTCTCATCTCACACACATAGATCACCTTCTGTGCAGAGCTAAGTCTATTAATATATCATCTCGTTCCATCGCTGCCGCATCGTATATGAGTTTGACAACATGTCAGGTACTACAGAAGGAATCTAAAATGGACATCAGCGAGAAGAAGTGTGGCATATGCATTATATTGGTTTATGAAAATAGGTGATAGAAGAGCCTATTGTCATTTTAGCACAGAAAATACCTCTAGAAACCGAGTCAATGTTTCTATATACTCTGTTTAGTGCAAATTAACACGGGCTTACTTTTTGTACCAAAGTGGAAAAAAACGCATGGCTCGGTTACTCGGAGTTTGCATTCGTAGAAAAGGCAGAACAAATAATTTACCGTGGAGCATATACATAAGTGACAACTCTTGCAGACCTTGCCTATAATAAATTAGCAAAAATACAAAACGAAATTACTAAGGTGAACGTGGTTCCACATGCACCTATGTAAATAGTAAATAAAAAATACTCGAATTTTTATTAAAAAAATCTGAAATTTTGAGGTATCAAACTTGGTCGACCCGACCATACTCATGTGTGAAGTTCGGTGCAGGAGGGACACCCGGTGTATTTCTTAGTGAAGAAAATATAATCCAACCATACTGTTCCTGTCAAACAGTGCTTTTGAATAAAACTTCCATCTGTCATTTTGCCCAAAATACCACGGATGTCATTTCTTCGTGAAACTTCATACGCGAGTACACAATCGACCATGTATATTACAGAAAAAGTCTGATTGTTTTTCTCTTTTTCTAGTTTTTTTGGATTTACTATTTATAAGGGATGCACGTGGAACCACGTTCCACAAATCCGCGTCTAATTACACAAACCTTAAAAAACAGTAGCTTCAAGGAAATAATTTGCTAAAAAACAAGTGTAATTTTCAAGGAAAATAGGATTTTTAGGACACCATTACAGAAGACCAAAACAAAATTCATGGTAAAGCACATACTTTTAGGTCCATTAGAGAAACAAAATACCCGTACGTGTTCCTTTTCTTCCAATAACGTTCGTGTTTTGCAGTGCATCTATCTAAAACCACTTTCTTGGCAAGCAAACAATTCACCAAACACTTTAGAGTGCATTGCCTAATGCCTGTAGTCGATATCAGAAGTAAATAAGGAGGTAGAGGAGGAACGATTGGACCTGCAGCATGCAGGCCATGCGCATCGTGTATGTCTCGACAAGTTGCTGAACATTACCTTTCTTGTGATTCATACCCATCCTCCTCTGTTGCCTGCCTCATCCACCATGGCGCTGACTACGGCGGCTCCTTCCTTCTCCTCCCCGTCCTCCAATCTATCATGGAAACACCGGAGCTGATGGACACCGAGAGAAAGAAAGAAGAGGCGGGGGGCTGCGGCGACGCGGGTGACGGAGAGAGGCGCCGTGGATGAGCTCGTGAGGTGACGGATAAATGCAGAGGGGACAGCTGACCGGGATGAGGTCGTGGGATGATCTGGTGTCCGTGACCCGAGGGCCGAGAGTTGCGTCCAACCCTTGGCTTGGCACCAGATCTAATATACAAATCAACGGCTGGAGAATAATTCAAACGGTGATCGGACGGGCCAGCTTTCGTGATGGCATGAGTTTATCCCGATTAAACGTGGGTCGAACCTCTTTAAGTTTGACGAGCTTTATAGAAAAAAATGTTGATATCTTACAACTGAATTTTGGTCAGGCTCGCTAAGGACATTTTCAATGCCAACCCTCAAACCGCGCCCAAACATCCGGTCCGCATGGTTCAATGTGATGCGTCATCCAACGCGGTTCTGCATCGGTCCGCAAGGTGATATAGACATACTTTTTCCCGTAAACCGAGGACAAATGTGAGGGCTTTGCAGGTGTCTAGACAACAGCCGCGCCCGCTTCTGACCATCCTGACCCACCCCAAACATTCTCCCTCGCCCGCGCGAGTCCCATCCGGCGCTAGCTACCTGCATTTATGTCATCGTAGAACGGCCGCTCCACATTGAAGTCGGCTCAGAGCAGACACGGACTCTCACTGCCTCCACCATTGAAGCGACGCGCAAGCTGAGGGCGCCGCCTGCTGCACGTCCGGCTAAATACGCCTCTTCGCTGCATTCAAACGTCTCCACTAAACCCGCGCGTGTGCTCGGAAAACTACTCCGGCCATATGTCCGTTCACAAGCGGGTCGACGTTAACCATAACTCCGGAGTAGCTCCTCCCGTGAACCCGCTATTTAAAGGAGGCCAGACGTCGGGCAAGTATTGCACCACTTCGTTGCTCCCATCTTCATCTTTCACCAATATATCCATCCTTCTGATGGCATCCGACGAGCAGGAAGACCAGTTCTCCAGCATAAAAGCCAGCTGGGAGACCCACCAAGCTCGTTGGATACGAGCAAGGCAACTCACTGCTCTACCTCCCTCCCTAGCCTGACGGAGCAAGCTGTCGCTCCAAGCCGGTGCGTGGTTAAGAACCTCGTCGCTCCAAGCCAACTCGCGGAAGAGTGGCGAGTAGCTCCAGGCAACACGCGGGGGAGCACGGCGAAACGGGCATCATGGATACCATGGATGAGGCCAGACATATGGCCATCCACCGTCAACGTTGTTGGAACGCATTGGTCAATGGAGAAAAACGTGGAGATCGATGAGTCGGTGGCCAGCGCGTCCACGCCGCCGCCACTGCCATCATTGAGGAGAAGTAGAACGCGGTAGGCCGCCGTCGCTTGGGTCCCAGGAAGGCCACTGCCGGCGCGTCGTCGGCGTGAACATGACTTGCCCAGTTCAGCGCAGACCATCATCGATCCTCGCCTCGGCTTCACAGAAGCGGAGTAGGCACCCATCTCCTCCGGACATAGGGAAGATACAGGGGAAGAATATACCTCCGGGGCTCCCAACAGTCCGATGAGCGGGTTGCCGGATATGGAAAAGACAAAGGGATCCGTTGTGGCTGGCCGTAGACTAGTGTAGTGTATCCATGTCGCTGGAGTGGAGCTCCGCGTACACATAATTTTGCCTTTTTAGTTAAAATGTCCAAAATGTGAATGTTTTCATCCAGTTTGTATGAAATCAATCGTGTTTGCACGAATTTTATCTGGTTGGATCAAAAAGTTATTGAAATGTATGCGAGCAGCGTTCGATGGCCTCCTCCCGCATCCGTGTGCGCGCTCTAGTACCCCTGTCCGTGGACGAATGCAGGATGCAATTTGCGGGTCGCTGTTGGAGATGCCCTAAGCTTTTGATGCTTTATCCCTAAAAAACTTTTAACGCTTTAAAAGTTATCAAAAAATATGAAATAAATATAGGAGCATCACTCTTAAATTATGTCTATCATATCTTATCACCAAACTTGTTGATGCTAGCTAAGCTTTTAACAGATCCTCTACTTCCTCCTGTAACCACCAAAAAAAAAAAGGTTCGGCTGGTGCCGCTGCCGCTGCCGCGCCATTGTGTTGTTGTTCGTTGTCGCCTCCGCACTACAACACTCTTCCTACACGTTTTGTTGCGAGCTGCGACGTTGGACAAATGAGGGTGAGTTGCGTCGGCATGGTCGAGCTACGAGCAAGCGTAACACAGAGACGCCACTGGGCCAACATCGAAGCATTTTATGCAAAAAGACCAGATATTATAAAGATCCACTGAAAGTACAAAACACCTCAAATATAACAAAAATTACATCAAGGTCCATGAACCATCAAACGACCAGAATGAGCTGTTGACGCGTCACTGTCGCCACTCCCATACCAGAACCGGGCCGAGCTTGTTGATGACAGCAGGGAAGTTTTCGTGCAGGTGCCCTACGGACCAGCGCCCCGGAGCCGTAGTCGTTGCCGTTGAATTCTTGAATCGGTCTGAAGAACCTGACACCTAATATCGTCGTTGCATATGCACGACGAGAAACTCGAACCTCCCCGCCTGAGGAGTTGGCATGATTCCACGACAGTGTTTCGCGTAATCTGTTCCAATAGACGAACCTAAGGAGGATCGGAACCCGGAAGACTGACTCGGAGAAGAAACGATTTCCATGAGCTGGTCAATCTTCTCAGCACTTTGAGAAGGAGGATGCAGAGGTCGGTGGTCATCCTCCTTTTAAAAAAAAGAGTTGGGCGGCAATTTTGCAATGTCCATATGGACGTTGGAAATTTTCCAAAGTGAGATGCTCAAAGTGCCGAATATCCAGTTTTCTCCAATCGACACTGCGTTAACCTTTCTTTTCCTGTAAAGGAGAGATCCAGGACCATGGAGAAATTTCCCCGCGGTACTTTGAGAAGTTGGTTCCAATATTTGTCAACGGAGAGGAGAAACTTGCAGCGACCAGCGACGGAGACCTTTCCTTAAAACCGACTTGAAGCGATGAAGATGCAGGCCTCCGTCCTCGCCCACGAGAGCAAGCGGCATTAGTAAAATCGAAACCCTGTCAGAACGGGTGAACGGGCAGATCCCCACGCCAGCGTCGACCTGTCCCATGTTACTTGAAGAAGCCGTAAATAAAGGAAGGAAACGAAGGAGAAAAGAAAGATCGGACTGATGGAACCGACGAACGCACCAAACTGCTTTTGGCGCAGGCGCAGGCGCAGAATCGTGCGTCGTCCTGTAGCCTCGCCTCGCCACCAACCGGTTCATCAGTCACACTCTCACACAGTGCGCAGCGCGCACGCTCTCCTCCTAATCTTAAGTAGAAAACGAGGTAGCTGCCTGCGGCCTACCTCACTCACCCAACCGCGCGCCGGCCCGCTCCTGCACTACGCCAAGAGGCTTCCTCGCACCGGACGGAGGATCGCGACTGCCTAGCTACCCAGAGCAGAGCTTGGAGAATTCTTACGGCTCAGAGCCTGCCCGAGCTCTCCGGTGGTTGTCCCAGCATCGCGATCTGTTTCTTTGGCGATCTTGGGTGTGGCTCGTTGATGATGGAGGCAACACTGGTTCTGGTGGTGGCGGTGCTCCTCCTGTCCCCAGCTCTTGTTGCCTCAGGTGGGCTATAGCTGTAATGCTCTGTTCTTTGAGCGTCCTACTTGAATTACTCTGTTTTTTGAGCATGAGAGATGCTTCATGCTTCCTTGGCTCCTTCAATGAGGTTTGCTCGACTGAGCAAAATCCATGTCTGTTCGTCTTCCCTCTTGTGTGCGTGGCAGATTTCTGCGTGTGCCGGTCGGACCAGCCCACGGCGGTGCTGCAGAAGGCGATCGACTACGCGTGCGGACAGGGCGCGGACTGCACGGCCATCGCGCAGAGCGGGGCGTGCTACAGCCCCGACGAGGTCGCCTCGCACTGCTCCTGGGCCGCCAACAGCTACTTCCAGAAGTTCAGGTCCTCCGGCGCCACCTGCGACTTCACCGGCGCCGCCACCCTCTCCACCACCGACCCCAGTACGTCCTGCTCACCATCACCAGTGCGGCCTCGTCGGTCGCATTGCCATTCCACATGACATCCTTGGATGGATTCTTCCTCACGTACGTTCGTCCTCCGTTGTTCTTCTTTCAGGTTTCTCCGGGTGCACGTTCCCTTCCAGTGCCAGGTACAATCTTCATCCTCTCTCATACGTTAAGTCGCACAATATCTTCCAGTGCTCGTCTCGTTTCTTCCGGCATTTTCCTGAATTTGATTGTAGAATCGGACGGCTCGTTACGTTGAAGTAGAACAAAAGGCTCATGAAAAGGCCAAAAGACATCTTTGTTTGGCTTCGGTGTCTTGCGGTTTTGTCATGGCTAAGCTAGACAAAAAGGAGATGCGCTAATTAAACTTTCCATACGGTTGATCGTCGCATCTGAGCTAAAAAGTTCAGACAGGCGTTCTTCCAGCATGTGCATCATGTCTGTAGACGAAAAGGAAGCTTCACTGGCAGAGCTATTAGCGATTATTGTACTAATATACTCTAGGGAAAGCTCCAGCTTTCCAAAGACTATTATGATAATACAGTTCAAGTGTCAGAGCGTGCGACTAACATATTAGGTTCGGTGTGCAAGCTTGGAAACACAGAGGCATATGACGCCATGATGCATTTTGACGTGGATGTTTTTTCTTCTCTTTGACGCAGTGCCGCCGGCACCACCACGGGCACCGGGACAGCCACGACGGGCACCGGGACAACCACGGGCACCGGGACGACGACTACGGGCACCGGGACAACTACGGGGGGCACCTTCAGCCCCGGGATGGGCACCGGCTTCAACAGCACCGGGTTCAGCCCGACGACCGGGAGCATGGACGGCACCGCCGCGGCGGCCGGCTTGCTTCCGTCGATCAGACTGGCGGCCTCCATCGCCATCCTCCTCCTCTGCTACTTGGCGCTCCCCTGAAGTCTGTCTCTCCGTCCGTCTGTCTTTTCTCATGGCAGAACACAGCACTTAGCTAGTTTCAGTAGTCTTCTTCTGGTCTGCTAGAAGCAAGCTGAGAGTGTGGTTTTGTCTAATGGAATCCATCGATCTGGACAGTTGATTGTTGTTGTTCCCTAGTGTCATGGGCTAGCTGGGGGGTGTCATTTTGGTTCTAGTTTAATTTTAATTTATGGCCTCCCACAGGCTGGTGGTGGTGTATGATTCGGTAGGATGGCTGTCTCTTTCCTCTCCAAGGACCCTTGTCTTCCTTGTCTGTTTTTATACTGTTGGCTTCTCTTAATTTTAAGCATTTTTTGCTTGTGAATCTGGAGCTATAATCTAGCTGGCGGTTTGATTTAATTCATCCAAGAAAGATCGGTTGGTGCAATCATAGGTCGCCATCAACTTTCCTTGCATATTTTTCGGTGTTGATGGTGGCTTGTGCGTGCCATAATATTCTCAACATGGAATCTCGCATCTCCCCGCATGCATCAACTTGTTAGCCACCACCATGTGGTGTGGTGTGACCATCTAGAGGGCAAACAACAGTAAGATAATTCATACCCAAGTACATCTTCATCGTTGATCCTTAAACCGTCCACATCTGTCCGGACCGAGCGGTCCGGTCGCATTTTCTCACCCCATTGGTCCAGACCGCGGCGACACAAGCGTCGGACACCCCGGACCCACTGGAAAATCACTCCCACGCTCGCGCCCTCTCCCACGTGAAGCGGTTGTCGCGTATTCATGCCAGCCTGCACCGCTCCAAAGCGGCAGCGACACATTCATGCCGGCCTACAAGCGGACACGACCTCTATTTGGAGCCGGCATTATAGTAGCACGCCGGCCGAGAGTGCCGCCCTGTCTCCGTGCCTGTCCCAATGCCAGAGAACCATGACCGGACGGTACTGGACGGTTGTGTACCACATTCATGTCGGTTCTCGTCTGCTCACCTGCTGAAGCATTAAACTGGTGTGGAGATTGGGAAAACTACTCGGCGCTCGCATTGATACACCACGGCGCGTGTCCTGACCGGTGCCCGCTATTTAAACGGTGCCTCCTCTCCCGTCACGACTGAGGGAGTCCTGGATTAAGGGGTCCTCGGACAGCCGGATTATATACTTTGGCCGGACTGTTGGACTATGAAGATACAAGATAGAAGACTTCGTCTCGTGTCCGGATGGGACTCTCCTTTGCGTGGAAGGCAAGCTTGGCGATTCGGATATGTAGATTTCCTTCTCTGTAACCGACTCTGTGTAACCCTAGCCCCCTCTGATGTCTATATAAACCGGAGGGTTTAGTCCGTAGGACAAGGACAACAATCATAATCATAGGCTAGCTTCTAGGGTTAGCATCCTCGATCTCGTGGTAAATCAACTCTTGTAATACTCATATCATCAAGATCAATCAAGCAGGAAGTAGGGTATTACCTCCATAGAGAGGGCCCGAACCTGGGTAAAATCGTGCCCCCCGCCTCCTATTACCATTAGCCTTAGACGCGCAGTTCGGGACCCCCTACCCGAGATCCGCCGGTTTTGACACCGACATTGGTGCTTACATTGAGAGTTCCACTGCATTGTCGTCGTAAGGCTTGATGGCTCCCTCAATCATCTATAATGATGAATTCCAGGGCAAGACTTTTCTCCCCAGGCAGATCTTCGTATTTAGCGGCTTCGCACTGCGGGCCAACTTGCTTGGCCATCTGGAGCAGATCGATAGCTACGCCCCTGGCCATCAGGTCGGGTTTGGAAGTTTGAATTACATCGCCGACATTGTAACGCCCCGGATTCGATGCGCCAGGTGTCTGCCAGTTATTTGCTGTTGTTGCCATGTCATTTGCTTGCGTGTTGCATTTTATCATGTCATCATGTGCATTTCATTTTGCATACGTGTTTATCTCATGCATCCGAGCATTTTCCCCGTTGTCCGTTTCGCGATCCGGTGTTCCTATGTCATCCGGCGTTCCCCTTTTGTCTCTCGTTGTGAGCGGGTGTTAAACTTTCTCGGAATGGCCCGAGGTTTGCCTAGCGGCCTTGGTATACTACCGGTAGACCGCCTGTCAAGTTTCGCGCCATTTGGAGGTCGTTTGGTACTCCAACGGTTAACCGTGTAGCCCGAAACCCCCCTTTCTCTTTGCAGCCCAACACCCCTCCAAAGTGGCCCAAAACCCAGCAAACTCCCCTCCATGCTCTCGGTCGTTCGATCATGATCGTGTGGGCGAAAACCGCTCCTCATTTGGACACTCCTAGCTCCCTCTACCTATAAATATGTGGCCTCCCCCGAAATTCCCGCAGTCCAAACCCTAGCCAAACTCCTCCGCGCCGCCGGACATGTCCGTCCGCGCCGGACATGTCCGCCGGACACGTCGTTTCGCCCAATCAGGATCTGCCACGTCACCCCGCCGCCGTCCGCGGCCAACCAGAGGGCGCCGCGTGGCCCGCCGCCGTCCCTCCGCGCCGCGGCCCGCCCGAGCCCATCCGGGGCCCGTGTCGCCGCCGCGCGCCTGCGAGCCGGCCCGCGCCGCCGCCGCACCTCCCAGCCCGGTCCCTCGCCGCCTCGTCGCCGGGTCGTCGCGCCTCCCGCGCCCGGGCGGCCGAGCGCTCCTCCGCCTCCGAGCGCCGCCGCCGGCCTCGCCCCGCCTCCCATGCTCCGCCGGAGCTGTGCCGGTGCCGCCGCCCCGCCATGGCGCGCCGCTCGCCGCGCAGCGCCCCGCCGGTCGCCTTCCGGCCCTGCCGCCCCTGCCTCGCCTCCGTTCCGGCCTGGCCGACGCCGCCCTTGCTCCTCCGCCCGTCGACCCCGTCGCCTCCACCGTCCACCAACCTCGCCGGAGCCGCCCGCCGCTCGCCGGAGTTCTTCTCCGGTCGGATCCGAAGAAGATGGACCAGATCCACCACCACCACCAACCAAACACGGCGCCCCGTTCCGATCCGCTCCGTCCCGGAACCGTCCCGTCCCGGGTTGAGTTTTCCCGGAGGTGAAATTCCACTAAGTCCCCGAATCTATGTAATTTTCATGTCATGTTCGACGCATCATATCTGTGTATCCGTAGCTCCGTTTCGTGCGTGTAATATGTCAAATTGTTTGTCTCAATGAGTACATCTTTTCATTCCATTGCATCATACTCATTTGAGCTCATCTTGATATCTGAATCATCGTTGTAAGAGTGCTTCATAATGTTTTCTGTTGTCTGTTATCAGAACGAGCTCTTTTGTCATTTTTGCCATGATTGATGTGTGCATCCTATGAGATTGATGTCTACATGTGTTTTGAACTATGCCATGTCTTCTTTACAGAGGTGCTTACCATGTATTTTTGTGATCAATGTGGTGACTAGCACAAGCATGCAAACTAGGCATCGTGATGTTACTGATTTTAGTCCCTGTTCTGCTGTTATTTTGATGCCATGTAAACTTGATGCTACAGAGAGATCCATGCATATTTTGAGATAGTTCAGTAAGGATGTTTTGAATATATGGTTATTGTCTATCCATCCCTGCCCTTGGTTGTAATTATGGATTAGTCTAGAATGTCATTTTCGTGCTCTACTTTTGCTTCAAAATATTTCCTGGCAGATTGTTTACTTGTTATTCAATTTTGCCAAGGTTGTTGTAGTTGATCCTTGCATGCTATGAACTTGTTCTTGACTTGGTTTGTTTCACAAACATGTCTTCTTGATGATGCTATGCTTATCTTGTCATGCAATGACTTGTGGTGAGTGAATCGAGCTTGTTAAGTAGTGTACATGATGTTGCTGTTTTGCTAGGCTGAATCTGTTATTTCGTGATGCGATGTAAACCTGCTTCTACAAATCATTCTATGCATAATCTGGAGATATGCTCTAAATATGTTTTGATCTACATGTCATCCTCTAACCATACATGCCCCTGGTTGCATTTATAGGTTGCTGTAGATTGTTCATATCTTGCTCCAAAGTTGCTTCATAATGTTGCTGTCGGCCTGTTAACATTAAGTTCAGTTGTTATCGTGATTGTTGCTAGTGTTCCATGCACCCTATGACCTTGCTATTGCCATTCTTAGCTTCATAAATATGCCTTCTTACTGTTGGTTGCCTTTCCATGCCATGTATTGCTCTATAGTGAGTTGCACAAGCTCATCTACATGCCTTAATAATTCTGTTTCTGCCATGTTTGAATCTGTAATATAACTTGCTATGTTTACGTGGGTGCCATCATATTTTCTGATCTTTTTTGGCTTATGGTCAGTAAGGGACTTTTGATCTATGCATTTAGTAGACTCATGCCATGCCTTTGTTTGCCATTATAAGTTCCTGTAACATGTTGTTTGATAGCTCTAAACATTACAACCTGATATTACTTGTAATCTTACCATGTGTGTTTGAGCATGTTCTAGTGATTCCTGGAGATAGCTCAGTGTTCATGTTTTGTTATGCTTTACCTGTACATCATGTCCATGTCTTTTGTTTTCATGTTGAGATGCTGTAGCTTGTTATTTTGATGCTTGCATTATGCCTAGTTGCTGTTTTGGACAGCTTGTCCTTTAAACTTGTATAGAGTGCATGTGTTGAACCGTTGCTCCGTTTTGAGTGTGCTCTATATGAAACTTGCTTGATTTTGCATGTAGCTTCATATTATCATGTTGCATCCTTGTTTTGGTGTGTTTGCTTGATGTTTGTATGCATTTTGCACCAATGCCATGTTTAACTTGTTTTGCTCATATCTTCTAGGCCGTAGCTCCGAACTAAATGAACTTTATATGTAACTTGACTAGAATCTCGTGTAGATCATCTTTGTGCATCTTAACTTGCTGTTTAACAACTTGAACATAAGGTTTATTCAGATCTGGACCAATTTAGAAATTTGCATATGAGGACTTACCGGAATTGTTATATGTTGTTCCCGGCCTCATTTAAACTTGCCTTGATGTGTTACTCTTGTTTGCATCATCTCTTGCCATGAGTAGCTTCATGTAGCCTTGTCATGCATCATGTTTGTTGTGCATCATGCCTTGTCCATGTGTGGTGTGTTTACCTTGTTGTGTGTTTCTTGTCGATAGTTCCCGTATCGTTGCGATCGTGAGGATTCGTTTGTCTACGCTTGGTTCGTCTTCGTGGCTTCATCCGTTCATCTTCTTCATGGACTCGTTCTTCTTCCTTGCGGGATTTCAGGCAAGATGACCGCTACCCTGGATCTCACTACTATCATTGCTATGCTAGTTGCTTCGTTCTATCGCTATGCTGCGCTACCTATTACCTGTTTATCAAGCCATCCTAAATTGCCATGTCAGCCTCTAACCTTTGACACCTTTCCTATGCAAACCGTTGTTTGGCTATGTTACCGCTTTGCTCAGCCCTCTTATAGCGTTGCTAGTTGCAGGTGAAGTTGAAGATTTCTCCATGGTGGACAGGATTTTGGTTGGGATATCACAATATCTTGCATATTATTAATGCATCTATATACTTGGTAAAGGGTGGAAGACTCGGACTTTTGCCTGGTGTTTTGTTCCACTCTTGCCGCCCTAGTTTCTGTCATACCGGTGTTATGTTCCCGGATTTTGCGTTCCTTACGCGGTCGGGTGATTTATGGGACCCCCTTGACAGTTCGCTTTGAATAAAACTCCTCCAGCAAGGCCCAACCTTGGTTTTACCATTTGCCTCACCTAGCCCTTTTTCCCTTGGGAGTCGCACATCCCGAGGGTCATCTTTACTTTATCCCCCCCCCGGGGCAGTGCTTGTCTAAGTGTTGGTCCAAACCGAGCGATGTCCGGCGCCCCTTGGGCAACCAGGGTCTATGCCAACCCGACGTCTGGCTCATCCGGTGTGCCCTGAGAACGAGATATGTGCAGCTCCTATCGGGATTTGTCGGCACAGCGGGAGGCTTTGCTGGTCTTGTTTTACCATTGTCGAAATGTCTTGTAAACCGGGATTCCGAGTCTGATCGGGTCTTCCTGGGAGAAGGTATATCCTTCTTTGATCGCGAGAGCTTATCATGGGCTAAGTTGGGACACCCCTGCAGGGTATAATATTTCGAAAGCCGTGCCTGCGGTTATAGGCAGATGGGAATTTGTTAATGTCCGGTTGTAAATAACTTGACACCAGATCCGAATTAAAACGCATCAACCGCGTGTGTAGCCGTGATGGTCTCTTTTCAGCGGAGTCCGGGAAGTGAACACGGTTTCTGGGTTATGTTTGACGTAAGTAGGAGTTCAGGATCACTTCTTGATCATTGCTAGCTTCACGACCGTTCCGCTTGTTTCTCTTCTCGCTCTTATTTGAGTATGTTAGCCACCATATATGCTTAGTCGCTGTTGCAGCCTCACCACTTATCCTTTCCATACCCATTAAGCTTTGCTAGTCTTGATACCCATGGTAATGGGATTGCTGAGTCCTCGTGGCTCACAGATTACTACAACAACAGTTGCAGGTACAGGTTATGCGATGATCATGACGCGAGAGCGATGTTGACTTGTTTTGGAGTTCTTCTTTTGCTTCTTCTTCGATCAGGGGATAGGTTCCAGGTCGGCAGCCTGGGCTAGCAGGGTGGATGTCGTTTGAGTTTCTGTTTGTGTTTCATCCGTAGTCGGATGATGCTCTTATGTATTGTGATGTTGTATTCGTGTGGCATTGTATGCCTCTTGTATGTATCCCCATCTATTATGTAATGTTGATGTAATGATATCCACCTTGCAAAAGCGTTTCAATATGCGGGTCTATCTTTGGTGGGACCTTCGAGTTCCTTTTGGATAGGGTCGCATATTGGGCGTGACAGACATCCGCGGAGACTTGATCTTCGACGGATTCGAACCCACGATAGCTGCTCCCTGCAGCCACGATGAACACGACTTAAATCTGTCATTGGACTATGCTTAGAAGACAACACCTGTGACTGTCCCGGCCCTAGATCCGGAACAGATTGCGCCGTCCATAGACGGGGGGCTGGACCCCATCACGGAAGCCGCATACTCTACGACGCTTGAGCCGAGCACAGATTCAACCTCTAGGAAGGCATGTGCCATTGGATCCTCGGACTCGTCTCCGGATATAGGTTCCAAACCGCGTGTGTCCGCGCCCGTCGAATCTGATTGGGCGCCGATCTTGGAGTTTACCTCCGCGGACATCTTTCAACACTCGCCTTTGGGCGATGTGTTAAATTCATTAAGATCTCTCTCCTTGTCAGGAGATACTTGGCTGAACTATGTCCGGCTTGAGTGGGAAACGAACGACGAAGAACTTCGCTGCCCACCCACCACCCACTTCATACCCACTGTCGACGACTTGATCGACATGCTTGACTTCGACTTTGAAGACATCGACGGTATGGACGACGATGCGGGATAAGAAAAGGAACCACCGCCCACAGGGCGCTGGACAGCCACCTCGTCATACGACATTTACATGGTGGATACCCCCAAAGAAGACAATGGCAAGGACAAAAAGGACCCATTTGAGGATAAGCCTCCTGAGAAGCAGCCGAAGCACCGACGTTAGCGGCGCCGCTCTAAACCACGCCATGGTAAAAATAGCAATACCGGCATAGGAGATAATACCCCGGACAATGCTGAAAACAATGAAGACCCCGCACACTTAGTCATGAAGCAGGACGGACAGGGAGACGGTGAACATAGTTCGGGGCCGCTGTCCGATCACAGCGACACCGAAGACACCACTTACCAACCTGTCTCCGAAGAAGAGGACAGCCTGGATGACGACACATTCATCATCCCCGATACACAAGTGGAATGAGAACGCCTCCAGTAGAGACTTATCGCCACTGCTAGGAGCTTGAATAAGTAGAAGTAATGGCTTAAAGCTGCACAGGATATGCTCGATGACAAATGGAACGAAGTGCTCGACACTAAGGAAAAATACGACGGCAATCACCAAACAAAGAGCTATCCCAAACGTAAACTACTGCCCGAATTCGATGATGAGGCTATAAAGCCCATACCGCCGAATAACTGCACGGACAATCGACAGGACCGACCACCTCGTGGTCGAGACAGAACAGCTAATAACCCCGCGCACAAATCTGCACCCCCGCTCCTTAAAGAAAGGGAGGTTGCAACCCGGAACCAGAAACACGATTTACGTGAAGACCTAGACAAAAGGGCTGGTGTAACAAGGTCCATCTACGGATCTCGAGAACGCGCTCCCACACAGGGTCGCGACCACCAACACAAATATCCTGGCCGCTCCCTAGTTTGGAACCAACACCGAACACTACAACCACCGGACTCACGCCATGGCATAACCAAATACATGGGCGCTGCACACCCCCTGTGCTTCACCGATGAGGTGCTGGATCATGAATTTCCAACAGGGTTTAAACCCGTAAACATCGAGGCATACGACGAAACGACAGACCCTGTGGTATGGATAGAGGACTTTATTCTTCATATCCATATGGCACGCGGAGATGATCTCCATGCAATCAAATACTTACCCCTCAAGCTCAAGGGACCAGCTCGGCACTGGCTGAAAAGCCTCCCCGACAATTCTATAGGAAGCTGGGAGGAGCTCGAGGACGCTTTTAGGGCAAATTTTCAAGGGACTTATGTCCGACCTCCGGATGCAGATGATCTAAGTCATATAACCCAACAACCCGGAGAGTCCGCCCTAAGCTTTGGAAAAGATTTCTGACCAAGAAAAACCAAATCGTCGACTGTCCGGATGCCGAAGCTTTAGCAGCTTTCAAACACAGTATCCGGGACGAATGGCTTGCCAGACACCTCGGCCAAGAAAAGCCCATGACAATGGCATCCCTAACCACCCTCATGACCCTCTTTTGTGCAGGTGAGTAGCTGGTAGGCCCGTAACAGCACCAGCGACCCATGCACATTCGAAATTAGGGATGGCAATGGAAAACCACGACGCAATAAAAACAAACATCGAAATAATGAAGACAACCCAGAAAATACAGCGATGAACGTCGGATTCAGGGGCTCCAAACCCGGTCAACGGAAAAAGACATTTAAAGGCAGCCGAGAAGGTCCTTCCAGCTTAGACAAAATTCTCGACAGGCCCTGCCAGATTCATGGCACCCTTGATAAGCCAGCTAACCACACCAACAGAGAATGTTGGGTCTTTAGACAGGCCGGCAAGCTCAACGTCGAACACAAAGGGAAGGGTCGCTAAGTGAAGACAAGGACGAATCCGCCAGCCGAACACAGGAGGACAGAAAAAGTTCCCACCGGAGGTTAAAACAGTGAACATGATTTACGTCACTCATATCCCAAAAAGGGAGCGCAAACACGCACTCCGAGATGTATACGCTATAGAGCCCGTCATCCCCAAATTTAACCCGTGGTCGGCCTGTCCGATCACTTTTGATCGCAGGGATCATCCGACTAGTATCCGTCACAGGGGCTCGGCCGCCTTAGTGCTTGCCCGATAATCGACGGATACCACCTCACTCGAGTCCTCATGGATGGCGGCAACAGTCTCAATCTGATATATCAGGACACTGTCTGCAAGATGGGGATAGACCAGTCAAGAATTAAGCAAAGCAGCACTACCTTTAAAGGAGCGATACCAGGCGCAGAGGCCCGCAGCAGTGGCTCCCTGACGTTGGAAGTTGTATTCGGTTCTCTCGATAACTTCCAAAGCGAAGAACTAATCTTTGATATTGCTCCGTTCTGTAGCGGTTACCATGCACTACTTGGAAGAACGGCATTCGCCCGCTTCAATGCAGTCCCGCATTACGCTTATCTTAAACTTAAGATGCCCGGTCCACGTGGCGTCATCACAATCAGCGGAAACACGGAGCATTCCCTTCGAGCGGAAGAACACGTCGCGGTTCTAGCAGCCGAATCATGGAGTGACCTCTGCAAAACGAGCAACTCATCGATTCTCGAAACCGCGGACACAGTTAGACGTGTTCAGCGCACACCTAGGTGTAGCAGCTCAGATAAAGCTGAGCTTGATTAGCGGCTATACTCCCACAAAAACAAGAAGACTATACATGTCTCCCTATATATGTAAAATAGGGCTTCAAAACTCCATGTGTGGTGTGTGGGGCCGCACGCATATAAAAGGTCCATAGTTCGGTTTAACCCTATTTGGACTCAAAAAATTATATCTTCATGGTTCTTTAAAACAAACCAATTCTACTCATGATCACACCAGATCCGGTCACCCGGTTCTTTCTTTGTTTCAGGTGGCCACCACTCTTTACCCCTCAAGGACACAAGCGCAACGGAGATAAAGCCGCAGACGTGCAGCAGGGCCCCGTTCTAAGGTTTCCTTTTAGATTAAGCCCCTGCGTAAACCTTTTTTACTATCTTTTGTTGTTTTCATATCCTCCTGGCTCTTTAAATGACCCACAAGGATGTCGGCGTCGTTGTCACGCCGAATAGACCTGTACCTTGAAATCAAGGGTTTTATTGCCAGGGGCTGTCATTTAGCCCGGTATTTTTTGCAAAGACCGAACACCTTCGGGAGTGTTTGGCGTCGCGAGTTTGGCCCTATATGCATCAGCTCCGAATCATGTCTTTGGTCAAATGTTGGGTTTGCCCAGCTCCCGCGTTTTGCTACCTTACGTTCCGCACCATCGGCTAAGGAAGCACGGGGAGAACTACTGCGATTGTGCCCTAGTTCATTCGGACGAGCACCTCAATAGAGAAAGCCAAAAACTGACTGTCATGATATAGCGAGAGACTGGTCAACCACTCGATGACACAATGGAATCCTCGAGATTCCTCTGCATTAAGGAAGGACCGGTTTTCCTATCACGTATGTAAATGCACCGTTTTTAGATAAAATGCGGACATACCAGGGGCTATGTAGTAGCCCCACCATCAAACTCCTATGGCTAAGTGAAAGTGTTAAAGCTTTATAGTCTGATTGCCTTGTTCGCCGCACTATCACCTCCTCAAATGGACCAAGACGTTGGATCAAGTGTGACTACGTGCTTTTTCCGAACACCCACGCGTTATTCGCAAAGGGGTTGAAGCCAACGACTGCAATCTTTCAGGTTATATACATATATACATAAACGGCTGCACAGGAGAAACTAAAATACTTTACAGGCAAAAGTATAAATATAGCATTTATTATCAAAAGCATTGTCTTTACAATTCAGATATATATCATTCGAACATGAAGTCTTCGAGCACTGAGCCTCTATCAGGCGGGCACCCTCTAAGACCTCTTCAAAATAGTGCTCCGGCAGGTCCTGGCCCCCAGTCGAACCCCGTGTTGCAATACCGGTGGCCTCCATCCCCGCCCAGTACATTTTAACGCGGGCGAGGGCCATCCACGCACCCTCTATGCATGTCGACCGCTTGATAGTGGTGATATGTGGCACAACACGAATAAATCGTTTCACCAAACCAAAATAACTACTCGGGCTTGGTTCCCCCAGCCACAAGCAGTCCACGACAACCTTCATGGCAAGTCCGGATAACCTATGGAGCACCGCCCATTCGGCCATCTTCTCGTTTAACAGCAGCGGACGCTTTGGCGTGCTGAACTGTGACCAGAACAGTCTTTCCGCTTCATGATCTTCTTGGTCCTGGAAGAACCGTGTCGCATCGGTGACACTATTTGACAAGTCCAAAGACGCGTCTTGAGAACTCCACATTTGATCAAGAGGGGCATACTTCGGATCGCCGAACTTAGTTCACAATAAAAAGGGCTTCCCAGCCGCGATCTCGCTGGCTTGCCGGAGCTCCTCCCGAGCTGCTCTGATCTTAGATCGAGTCTCTTTTGCCGTTTGCAAGGCCTTTTGCAGGTCCTCCATTTTTTCTAGGCTCTCCTTCTTGAGCAGCTCATAACGGTTAGCGTCATCCTTCAGCTCAAGAGTCATATTGGCTATTTTTTCCTCACTTCGGCGATGAGCAGCCTGTTCGGCTTTCAATTCACTCACTGCCTTTTCGGCAGCCACGTCGCTTACTCTAGCTTGCTCCTTAGCACGCGCAAGCTCAGCCCAAAGAATCTCCACAGCGGCTGCACCATCTGCACACAAAGCATATTGTAAGTCCCAGTGTCATACTGTCATACATACTTGCTGACCGCCCAGAAGACACACCTTGCGCCTCGTCAAGACGCTTATTCATGAGCGTGATGTCCTCATCCGCCGCATCAAGTTTCCGTTTCAATTCGACAAATTAGGCAGCCCGCGCAGTTCTCGGGGTTGCAGCCGCCTGTGTACAAAATTGGCAAAATCCTTTCCTGAGATTATTGATATTTTTTGATCCTCTGATCGCTCCGTTCGGATAGCAACCAGAGCCTCAGGGGCTACTATCTACACACAGTGCACCTTGTGTTCTGCAATACAAACTAACAAAAAATTGCCACCTTACGTACCTCGAAGCCTCTTAACAGTCTCATAAAGGCTTCATCCAGTCCGCTTTTCACGGACGAAATTCTTTTAATCACCGTACCCACTAAGGTATGATGTTCCTCTGAAACAGGTGCTTGCTGCAGAAGACCCATCAACGTATCCGGCTGTGCGTCGGACAGTCTGGGGCTTCTGTCTATGGTCTCTTTAGGAGTCGAACACCCCTAACCTCGGGCGGCTAAATATTCACCTTCTGGCCTCGTCCTCTTTTGGGGATCGGGAGAGATCCTCCAAGACGACACTTTGGGGTCTTCCTCCTTATGGGGTGGGGGAGTATGAGGAGGCGTCTCGCTCTCCATTATCTCCGGAAGAAGATCCCCAGAGGACGAAGATTGCTGCGGAAGGCTATAGGTCAGACTGCCAAACATATGTTTCAGATATTACTATCATAAACAGGAGAAGAACGGGGTAGGCTTACAGAGCACCCTTGTTCACTTACGTCTGGGCTAGCGGCTGGTCCCCTTGTGGGTGCTGTTCGGCAACGTTGCTCCCCGAGACGGGGCCCCCTGATAGGGATTTCTTCCCTTGCTTGGAGGCCTTCGCCTTCAAGTCTTCGGGGGCGGCCCTTTTCTTCCCGCGGAGGGAGGGAATATTTGATTCCCCTCTCCGTTTACTCTCTGACACGGGAGTTCCAATTTCTCCGGATACAGTACGTGATGTACCACCTGTATGGAGGCCACTTTTGACCTCCCCGCTCCCCTCCTTGTCTTCCCCCGATGGCGCTTGATATGGTGCACGAGCCAGCATCCTGGTTAACACCGGATCTGCTGAGTCTTCGGGAAGAGGCGCTGAACACCTGATCCTCTCTACCTTCTTTATCCAACCCTGGTCGAGGACGATTATTCAGGATAACATTATGATAAATATAATGACAACGTGTTCAGTTACGGGGTGCTCACCGGGGTATCTGGATGGTTGCAGTCAAGGCCTGCATCTTCCGTGGTGTCTGGACACTTTATTCGTGATCCGAAGAATGATTTATACATCCCTTCGAGCATCATGCCGAAGAAGTGTTGAACGGTTTGCGGTCCTTCCGGATTGAACTCCCACATACGGAGAGGTTGTCATTGGCATGGCAGGACCCGTCGAACTAGCATTACCTGAATCACCTTTACAAGACCAATATCCTTCTCGATAAGATCTAGGATGCGGCTTTGCAACGTCCGTACATCGTTAGCTGACCCCCAGTCCAGCCCCTTGTTGACCCATGATGCAAGCTGTGGTGGAGGACCGGAGCAGCCGCCCGCTTTTTTCCTCGGGGAGCTGTGATGTAAAACCACTCCCGTTGCCACAGGTCGGAAACCTCTGGGAAGGAACCCTTTGGCCATAAAGCGTTGGAAAATTTGCTTATTTTTGCCCCTCAGCACTCCGCGTGTTTCCCATTAATCATCTTCGATGTTACATTAAAGGTTTTACACCATAAGCCGAAGTGTGTAACAATGTGGAGGAAGGCCTCGCACACGATGATGAAGGACGAGATGTGAAGGAAGGAATCGGGAGCTAGATCAATAAAATCTAGCCTGTAATAGAACATGAGCCCTCTAACAAAGGGATGAAGACTGAGGCCTAGCCCTCGGAGGAAGTGAGAGATAAACACAACACTCTCTTCGGACTTGGGAGTAGGGATAACCTGCCCTTGAGCAGGAAGCATGTGGGGAATTTCTGCTGTCAAGTACCTTGCCTCCCTAAGCTTCTTGATATCCTCCTTTGTGACGGAGGGGGCCATACACCAGCCTTGAAGGCTGGATCCGGACATGATTGGAAGTTTAGAGAGTTTTGGCTGAAGCCTTGGGTGTTGGAACTCGAGGTAGGAGAAGGAGAGGATTAAGCATAGAGGGAAAAGACAAGCCTTGATCTATTTATAAAGAGGATGAATGCCAAACGTCCCCTGATGAAGTCATGTACCTAGGGTAGGGTCATGGTCCTATCCTAGGTACCCTACCCAAGGACATCCTTAGAAGAAGCTACCTTCCAGTCGACCAAGAGGGACTTCACTCGACCAAGAGGGACTTCACTCGACGATGAAGATAGCCACTCGACCATGAAGCTAACCACTCGACGGCCAGGAGACCTAAAGTCACTCAGCACGCAACGGTCTATCATTAAGTAGCTTTAATAGTCTTCATGGTATTTTATGAGGGCGTTACCAGTAACCCCATGTCTTAATGTACTTTAAACCCTGCATAACTGAGGGCCGGAGGGGTCTGGCAAACTCTATATAAGCCACCCCCCTCCTCGGTGTAAAGGGTCCGCACCCCTGTAACTCATATACACAGAAACCAGTCGACCGCCTCCGGGCTCCGAGACGTAGGGCTATTACTTCCTCCGAGAAGGGCCTGAACTCGTAAAACACTCTTGTGTACAATTACTCCATAGCTAGGATCTTGCCTCTCCATACCTACCCCCCATTCTACTGTCAGACTTAGAACCACGACAGTTGGCGCCCACCGTGGGGCAGGTGTCTTAGCGACTTTTTGGAGAAATTGCAATTTGTCCGATTGCCTTCATCATGGTTTCTGGCGGAGCTCTGGTCGAGGGCCGCGAGATCCGTCTCGGTGCGCTCGCTTTCATCGCCGACGACTCCGCTTGGCTCCAGGAGGCACCACTCGACATCGACGCGCTCCCCGTCTGTGGGGCGACGCACTTTCGGGCGTGTGTCCGCGGCGTCCTGCTGCGGCAGCCGTCGACCCCATACCGGTCGACTCATGTGCCGTCCTCCCTCCCTGTCTCCCGCCAGCGCAAGCGCTCCGGTCGGTCGAGACTTCAGCGATGGGTGAGACACGCAGTGGCTCGCCAATCGGCCACCACCCAAGTCGCGGCAATTGAGCCCGACGAATCTCTCTACGGCCTGTTCGATCTGTCGAGTGGCTCCGTGGAGACTGCATCCGAGTGCGACAGCAGTGATCCGGCGGCGGAGGTCCTGATGGTCAACGGGCCCCTTAGCCCTCCCGGTTTCCCCCGCACTGACGGGATGGACGACGGAGGCGACCCCGCTCAGGCCCACGAAGAATATCAACCCAAGCCACTCACTTCTCAGCAAAGAGAAGATCTTCGCTGCCGGAACATGGATGCCCTGCACACTCCCATCGCAGGATAAACTCCTGAGGCTCGTGCTTTGGAAGAGGCGCATTTGGCCAACTTGGTTGAACGCACTCGACTGGAGAACCTCCAGCGAGCACTCGATGAGCGTGCGCGTCAATGAGTGCCTAACTCCAGCTGACGTCAGCTCTTTCCGCAACCGACTCAGGTATATCGAACCCCGATTCAGAATTTGGCAGCTGCAGCCCGTATAGCAGAGTCAATTCAGCCCTCTCAGTCGGAGGCTGGAAGAGGCTTGATGCAGATCAGAGATTTGCTCCGGGCGGCAGGAGATCAGAATTTAGTTGTGTCACAGTATCGCAACAGGATTCACAGTCGATCCGTCGCTGCGAATACTGTTCAGTCGGCTCACAGCCCAAGGTCACCTCTGAGGCGCGTGGGACATGAAGGACGGCAAGACCACTATGATGACCGATTTGATCGTGATGATAGGCGTCGAGTGCCCACTCCTCCCCCGAGAAGTGGGTCTAACGCCCATCGGCAGCAAGATGACAGGCGCCAGCTCAGTGTTGGGCGGAGAGCTCCGGTCAACCCCAGAGAACCAGGCTTTGACGCGAGATCCATCATCGTGCAAGGTTTGGTCGATCGGAACAGAGCTCATAGAGGTGGCCATGACAGAGATGTGCCCACTAGCAGCCGAGTCCATGTTTCGGGTCCAGAATGCTTTAGCAGAGCCATCAGAGCCGCAGTGATACCCCCCAACTTCAGGTTGGCGACTGGGGTAAGTAAGTTCACCGGAGAGTCCAAGCCTGAAACTTGGCTTGAAGACTACCGAGTGGCCGTATAGATTGGTGGTGGTAATGATGAGGTGGCCATGAAGCATTTGCCACTCATGCTAGAGGGTTCGGCCAGGGCGTGGTTGAATCAGTTAGCTCCTAGCAGCATTTACACCTGGGAAGATCTTTCCTGAGTGTTCGTCAGGACGTTCAAGGGAACTTGCAAGCGGCCGGCCGGATTGACGGAGCTGCAAGTCTGCGTACAAAAGTCGAGTGAAACATTGAAAGATTACATCCAGAGATGGATCACTTTGCATCATACCGTGGAGAATGTGTCGGACCATCAAGCGGTCTGCGCCTTCAAGGATGGTGTCAAGAACAGAGAGTTGAGCCTGAAGTTTGGTCGAACTGGAGATATGACCCTGAGTCGAATGATGGAGATTGCCACCAAATACGCTAACGGTGAAGAAGGGGACAGGCTCCGGAGTGGCAAGTATAAGCCGAGTCAGTCGGAAAAAGGAAACCCCAGTCGGAAGCAGAAGCGGAAGGCCGAGCCAGCTACTCCTAGAGAGGCTCTGGCCGTGACTCAGGGCAAATTCAAAGGGAAGCCCAAAGGATCTTGGAACCCCAAGAAGGTAAAGGATAAAGAAGGAAATGACGTGATGGATCTACCGTGTCACATCCACACGAAGAAAGACGAAGATGGTAACTTCATCTACCCGAAACATACCACTCGCCAGTGCCGGCTCTTAATCCAGCAGTTTCAAGGAAAACAGCCCAAGGACAAAGAGAAGGAGTCGGACAAGGCCGAGGACAAGGAGGACAGTGATGGAGGGTACCCTCATGTCAATTCCACCCTGATGATTTTTGCTGACGTAGAGAGCAAAAGTCGACTAAAAGTGATCAACCGAGAGGTAAATATGGTCGCCCCGGCGACACCAAGCTATCTGAAATGGTCGTAAACTCCCATTACGTTCGACCAATCCGATCACCCCACTCACATTGCCACCCCTGGGAGGCAAGCGCTGGTGGTCGACCCAGTCGTCGAAGGCACTCGACTGACGAAGGTATTGATGGATGGCGGAAGTGGGTTGAATATACTGTATGCAGAGACGCTCAAGGGAATGAGCATTCCGATGTCCAGGCTCAGCTCCAGCAACATGAGTTTTCATGGAGTCATTCCTGGGAAGAAGGCTGAGTCACTCGGTCAAATAGCTCTGGATGTAGTGTTCGGCGACTCGAAGCATTTCCGCAAGGAGAAGCTGACGTTTGAAGTCGTGGATTTCCAGAGCGCTTACCACGCTATTTTGGGAAGACCAGCCTATGCTTGCTTCATGGCTCGACCATGTTATGTGTACCTCAAATTAAAGATGCCTGGCCCCAAGGGCGTGATCACTATCACTGGCAACCGGAAGAAGGCAGAAGAGTGTTTCCAGAAAGGCTCGAAGATTGCGGATTCCCAGATAACAGTGGTAGAGCTAGAAGAATATAAGAAAGATGCAGATCTGAGTGATTTGCTGCGGGCCAAGAAGCTCGTCACAGAGTCAGCGTTCCAGTCGTCAGGGGAGACAAAGCCAGTTCATATCCACCCGACTGACCCCAACGCAGCCCCGGCCCATATTTCCACAACACTCGACTCTAAATAGGAAGAAGTGCTCATCCAGTTCCTCCGTGAGAACTGGGACATCTTTGCATGGAAGCCAGCTGACATGCCGGGTGTTCCCAGGGGACTGGCTGAGCATCGCCTTAGAGTCGACTCAAAAGTGAAACCTGTTAAGGAACATCTTCGACGGTTCGCCGTTCAGAAGAAAAAAGCCATTGGCGAGGAGGTGGCTCGACTCCTTGCAGCAGAGTTTATCTGAGAGATATACCACTCCGAGTGGCTCGCCAATGTCGTCATGGTTCCAAGAAGGACAACTCACTTCGCATGTGCATTGATTTCAAACATATCAATCGGACCTGCCCAAAAGATCATTTTCCTCTCCCTCGCATCGACCAAATTGTCGGCTCGACTGCGGGGTGCGAGAGATTGTCTTTTTTAGACGCCTATTCCGGGTATCATCAGATCCGTCTGTATGGACCTGACGAAATCAAAACAGCTTTCATCACTCCATTCGGGTGCTTCTGCTATATCACCATGCCATTCGGTCTCAAGAATGCCGGAGCCACGTTCATGAGAATGATTCAAAAGTGTTTACTCACTCAAATCAGTCGGAATGTGGAAGCGTACATGGATGATATCATGGTCAAGTCACAAAAGGGTTCCGACCTGTTGACTAACCTAGCTGAAACATTTGCCAATCTCAGGAGATATGATATCAAGCTCAATCCATCAAAGTGCACATTCGGAGTGCCTGGCGGAAAATTACTCGGTTTTCTCGTTTCAGAGCGAGGAATCGATGCTAACCCAGAAAAATTTAGCACCATACTCCAAATGAAACGCCCTGTGCGTGTGCACGATGTCCAGAAGCTTACTGGATGCTTGGCCGCGTTAAGTCGATTCATCTCTCGCCTCGGTGAAAAGGCGTTGCCTCTTTACCGACTGATGAAGAAGGCAGACAAGTTCGAGTGGACTCTAGAAGCTGATGCAGCGTTTGCCGAGCTAAAAGCTCTGCTCTCCACCCAGCCGGTGCTTGCTGCTCCAATCAGCAAAGAGCCTCTGTTGCTTTACATTGCAGCCACAGGACAAGTCGTCAGTACAGTACTTACGGTCGAGCGGGAAGAGGAAGGTAAAATCTTCAACGTTCAGCGCCCAGTGTATTATCTCTCTGAAGTTTTGACCCCATCGAAGCAAATATATCCTCATTATCAGAAGCTCGTATATGGGATCTACATGACCATGAAGAAGGTTGCTCATTATTTCTCTGATCATGACATTATAGTCATCAGCGACGCACCATTGTCAGAGATTCTGCACAACAGAGATGCAACTGGTCGAGTGGCTAAATGGGCGATTGAACTCCTTCCCCTTGATATCAAATTTGAGGCAAAGAAAGCCATTAAGTCCCAGGCTATAGCAATTTCCTTGTCGAGTGGATTGAACAGCAGCAGCCGACTCAAGTTCACTCGGAGCATTGGACCATGTTCTTTGATGGCTCTAAGATGTTAAATGGTTCTGGTGCTGGGGTAGTTTTGGTTTCTCCCCGAGGAGATAAGCTCAGATATGTGCTCCAGATCCACTTTGATTCCTCCAACAATGAGGCAGAATATGAAGCACTTTTATATGGGTTGCGCATGGCCATTTCACTCGGCGTCCGTTGCCTTATGGTGTATGGCGACTCAGATTTGGTGGTCAATCAGGTGATGAAGGAGTGGGACGTTAGAAGCCCAGCCATGGCTCGATACTGCAATGCAGTGAGGAAGCTCGAAAAGAAATTTGAAGGGTTAGAGCTCCATCACGTTCCCCGACTGAAAAATCAAGCAGCCGATGACTTGGCGAAGATAGGTTCCAAGAGAGAAGCCATTCCGAGTGGTGTGTTTTTGGAGCATGTTCACACACCATCGGTTCAAGAAGATCCTTTCACTGAAGAAGTCCCGCAGCCCAAAAGTGCCACAATCCGACTGAAGTCGCGGTCCCAGCTGTGGTCGACTTGATCATGGAAGTTTTGGTCATCACTCCCGATTGGACAGTGCCCTATATCACCTATATTTTGAGAAAAGAACTCCCCGAGAATGAAGAAGAGGCTCGGGAGATCGTCCGCCGATCCAAAGTCTTCACCGTCATGAGGGGTCAGTTATACAGAGAAAGTGCGACTGGAGTCAGCCAGAAATGCATAACACCGGAGGAAGGTCGAATGATTCTCAACGACATCCTCTCGGGGACCTGTGGCCATCATGCGTCTTCTCAGACCATCGTGGCTAAAGCATACTGAGCTGGTTTTTATTGGCCCTGAGCGAATGAAATGGCAAAGGAGATAGTCGACAAGTGTGAGGGATGTCAATTTACTCCAATATGTCACACAATCCCGCCTCAGCTTTAAAGACCATACCACTCGTTTGTTCCTTTGCAGTATGGGGGTTGGATATGGTCGGCCCTTTGAGAACAGGCAGAAGCGGTTTCACCCATGTGCTGGTAGCAGTCGACAAGTTCACCAAGTGGATTGAGGCCAAATCCATCAAGAACCTCGATGCCGGTACTGCTGTCAGCTTTATCAGAGAATTAATATTCAGATATGGAGTCCCGCACAGCATCATCACTGACAACGGGTCAAACTTCGATTCCGAAGAATTCAGAGCTTTCTGCACGTCTCAAGGCACATGAGTCGACTATGCTTCAGTCACCCATCCACAGTCGAATGGACAGGCAGAACGAGCCAACGGCTTGATTCTCAAAGGGTTGAAACCCCGTTTGATGCGTGATCTCAAGCATGCGGCTGGTGCATGGGTCGACGAACTTCCCTCGGTGCTTTGGGGGTTAAGGACCACGCCCAACTGGTCGACTGGAAGAACTCCGTTCTTCTTGGTCTACGGAGCTGAAGCAGTCTTGCCGAGTGACCTTCTCCACAATGCTCCTCGGGTCGAGCTCTACACCTAAGCTGAAGCAGAACAAGCACGGAAGGATGCAGTCGACCTTTTAGAGGAAGAAAGAGAGATGGCTCTGATCCGATTGACCATTTATCAACAAGACTTGAGTCGCTTCCACGCCAAAAACGTGAAGAGTCGAGCCTTCCAGGAAGGAGATTTGGTCCTCCGAGTGGATCAGCAGAAACCACACAAGCTTGCTCCTTCTTGGGAAGGACCCTTCATCGTCACCAAGGTTCTCCACAATGGAGCATATCGTCTTTACAATGTCGAGCATCAGATCGACGATCCCCGAGCTTGGAACCCGGAGCTTCTCCGCCCCTTTTACACTTAAGTATTCACTCGGATGAGTTGTAATAAAAGTACTTCTGTAGTTTATTTATCAAAAACAAGAGCTTTATAGTTTTCCCAGTAATTGTTATTACTTTTGTCCACATAAAACAATCCCCTAGTGGGTGGCTTGGCTGCGAATCTGATTCGCCTAAGTCTGTAAAAAAAATCATAATCGAGTGGTGAGCCAGCCTCCCACTCGAAGGCTTAGCTTCGAAATCCGTTTCGCCTAAGTTAAACGAAATCCTACCGAGTGGTAAGCCAGCCTTCCACTCGGAGGCTTAGCTGCAGTCCAAGTACTCGCCTAAGTTTTTGAAAATCCTACCGAGTGGTAAGCCAGCCTTCCACTCGGAGGCTTAGATGCAGTACAAGTACTCGCCTAAGTTAAATAAAATCCTACCGAGTGGTAAGCCAGCCTTCCACTCGAAGGCTTAGCTGCAGTACAAGTACTCGCCTAAGTTAAACAAAATCCTACCGAGTGGCAAGCCAGCCTTCCACTCGGAGGCTTAGCTGCAGCATTGCGCTCGCCTAAGTACAAATACAACATGCGCTCTGCGAGGAGGACAAGGTGCAGGTCGACTGCTACCCTCTCCTTCCGAGCTACGCCACAAATACAACATGCGCTCTGCGAGGAGGACGAGGTGCAGGTCGACTGCTACCCTCTCCTTCCGAGCTTCACCACAAATACAACGTGCGCTCTACGAGGAGGACGAGGTGCAGGTCGACTGCTACCCTCTCCTTCCGAGCTACGCCACAAATACAACATGCGCTCTGCGAGGAGGACGAGGTGCAGGTCGACTGCTACCTCCTTCTCCAGAGGTACCCCTTGAAAATCCTACCAAGTGGAGAGCAAACCTCCCACTCGGGGCTTAGCTGCAGCCCAGTGTTCGCCTAAGTTTTAGAAAATCCTACCAGGTGGAGAGCAGACCTCCCCACTCGGGGGCTTAGCTGCAGCCCAGTGCTCGCCTAAGTTTTTGAAAATCCTACCGAGTGGAGAGCGAACCTCCCACTCGGAGGCTTAGCTGCAGCCCAGTGCTCGCCTAAGTTTTTAAAAATCCTACCGAGTGGAGAGCAGACCTCCCCACTCGGGGGCTTAGCTGCAGCCCAGTGCTCGGCTAAGTTTTTGAAAATCCTACCGAGTGGAGAGCAAACCTCCCACTTGGGGGCTTAGCTGCATCCTAGTGCTCGCCTAAGTTTTTGAAAATCCCACCGAGTGGAGAGCGAACCTCCCACTCGGAGGCTTAGCTGCAGCCCAGTGCTCGCCTAAGTTTTTGAAAATCCTACCGAGTGGAGAGCAGACCTCCCCACTCGGGGGCTTAGCTGCAGCCCAGCGCTTGCCTAAGTGTATCGGGGAACAAGTCGATTGCAATGAGCGCCTCGCTTTAGCCTGCAAAAGACACCTCAAACCAAATGCAAACATATTCAACGTCGAATCCAAGTTCTGATAGCACCTAATGGAACCGAAAGTGCTCAAGCGCTAAGCCTGTTAAGGTTTGTCGGTTACAAAACTCACTCGGCATACCGAGGCAAATTTAAAGTATCAAGCTCAGAAGTTTTTTACCCCTCCTGTGGAGGGCTGGAAGGTGCAACAAACTCATCCAGGTCGATTCCATCTGCAATCCGAGTTGCAGCAGCGATGAAGGTCTCCATGAAAGATCGGAAATCATGCTTCTTGGTGTTAGCCACCCTAAGGGCCACCAGCTTGTCCTCTCGTGCATCCTTGCAGTGAACGCGGACCAGAGACAGAGCAACATCTGCGCCACACCTGGCAGAAGACTTCTTCCACTCCTGCACTCGACTTGGGACCTCGTTCAGTCGAGTCATTAGAGACTCGAGGTCGTTCTGGAGCGTCTCTCTTGGCCAGAGTGTTGCGTCGATGCGAGAAGTTGCGACCTTCAGCCTTACGAGATAGTCAACGACAACAGCAACGCGAGATTCAAGCCGGAGCACATTCATGGCGACTTCATCTTTCACCGGAGAGTTGATGGGATCCAGGTTTATTTCCAGTCGACCAGTCTCCTCTTCAAAGTTCTGGCAAAATTCTGCAAGCACAACCACCGAGTCAAGACAACAGTCGGAGATCACAGTTAAAACGTCTGTTTGATACAAAAGATTACCTTCAAGCATGAGGAATAGCTTCTTGGCAAGTCCACCCAGATAAGCCTCCAGATCGTTCTTCTTTCCCACCAACTCATTGGCCTTGTCATTCAGGGCAACCTTGTCACTTTTCAGTCGACTGACCTCCTTGTTAGCAGCATCAAGAGCAACCTTCAGATTGGTGTTCTCTTCTTCAAGCTTGGTGACTGAAGCCAGCTTTTCATCTGCGAGCTTGGTCCTCTCTAAAGCCGCTTTCTGCAACTCAGCCAAGTCAAGGTCTTTCTTCTTCAAGGCATCCCTCACTTTGTCTGCAAAGTTAAAGTGAGATTAGACTCTGAAACAAACGAGAGACAAAGGCAGTCGTCGGAGGCCTCACCAAACATACCTTTAGCTTCCTCCTTCGCCTTCGTTAGGTTCTCTTGGGTCAGTTTCAGATCAAGCTTGAGCTGGATGTGTTTGTTCTCCAACTCAGTATAACGGGCCGCAAGGCCGCAGGATTTCTACGAAGAACCAATCGACAGATGTCAAAGACAATTCACTTCCGAGTGACTAAGGAAAAATCATAGTGTTTCTAAGACTACGGCCGAATACAAACATTCGACCACAGTCTCGGGGACTACACCCAATGGGTGCACTCAGCGTGCCCCCACTAGTTTCATCAGTTAGAGTCGACCAGTCGACCAACAAAAAAAACGGGAGGTGTTCTTCAGACTATAGTCGACTGCCAGTAGTCGACCACAGTCTCGGGGACTACACCCAGTGGGTGCACTCAGCGTGCCCCCACCGGTCTATGAATCTATTCGACCTAGTCGAGTAAGGAAAAAACTTAAGACATAAAGACTATGGTCGACTGCCAGCAGTCCACCATAGCCTTGGGGACTACACCCAGTGGGTGCACTCAGCGTGCCCCCACTAACCCGGAATTTCAATCGACACACCCAGTGGGTGTAGGACAAACTCTAGGAATTTCAGAAAGAAGAGTTTTCAGATATCATATCCTAACAGAACAGGCAGTGACCGACTGACCTGAACATTACTCTGAAGAGCTGAACTGGCGTCATAGGCTGCCTGGCTGGCTTCTCGTATTGCCTTCACTTGCTCCATCATGACCCCCGCTTGGCGTATTGCTTCTTTAGCAGCACTAGCTTGGTCTTTTGGAACGTGGCAGGTTGAGAAAAGCGAGGGTTGAGCAGCACTCGACGATGAAGGACGAGCACTCATCAATGGCACCGCAAAGGTTACGGTAGGCCGAGTGACATATTCTCCCTCCACGCCCAATGTCTCGGGTGCTGGCACGTCCTGAGTCGCCTTGCCAGCAGACGCTTTCTTGCTCCTTCTCTACCTCGGTGGTTCCTCATCGTCGTCGTCGGGAAGGTCGATAATGATGTTAGATGAAGCTGCAGAAAAAGAATCAAAATTAGAGACAAGAAGCCAATCGACTGAAGACGTAACTACAAGAGTCATACCAGGTTTCGAAGTAACAGCATCCTCCATCTCCTGGTCTTCAGCTCTGGCCGAGGTATCAGAAGTAGCAGCACTGCAGTTCCAGAAGTCAGTTGATTAGCTCATGAGTCGACCAAGAATAAGTTCATGTGGAACAGACAAACTCAAGCTACACCATTACCCTGAGATAGTGGGGATCACCATCTTCATCTTCGGCAAGACCTTCGCCGACTTCGACGGTGCCACTCAAGATTGCTTCAGAGCTTTCTCAGTCGGCACAGGAGAAGTAGTCCGAGGGCGCTTGGACGACTGCGTGACGGTTGCGACCCCCTTACCACGCTCGGCCGCGGGATCATGGACAAGCTTCGAGCGTCTTTCCGAGCGAGGAGGTACAACTTCCTCCTCCTCCTTCTCCTCCTCTTCCTCCTCACCAGAGTCATCACCCTCATCATCGTCGTCAGCATCCGAATCCCACTCCTCCGGGCTTTCGCCCCCACTTCCTTTCTCCTCTTCAGTCGGTGTTTGCGCTCCATTGGGCATCGAGTATAACTCAGTGGTGGCCTGTCAGACAACAAAACAAAACAAAGATCAATTGACCAATTCGCAGCGAAGAAGAATGAATGAAGAAAGATTACAATTGGAGATAAGTGGTCATACCGTGTCCGGTGTGTAGGTACAGTCGAGTGGCGGGATCCTCCTAGCCCCTCGAGGGTTGTCCTTATTCCCTGTGATTGCGGCCACCCACCTCTCCAGTGTGGCATCGTTGACCGCTTCTG